>NW_010552490.1:0-14882 GCF_000687285.1 Phaethon lepturus | reverse complement strand
GCAGGAGAGAACCGTAAGTGGAAGTTGTTTCAAAGTTCTCACTTTTTGAAACATTAGTGGAGTGTTTATTGGGACCTTGGAGAAGCTGTTCATGATGCTGTGCATATTTGGAAGCTGACCCATGTCTGCATTCACAGCTTTGACATAAGAGCACCGAACCTGGGGGTGAGGGTGGAAGGGAGAAGACAGCATTGCCAGGAATGATAATTCTGAAAAGTATGAGATGAAATACTGAGTTCTTCTTTGGGCAGCCTTCTTTTAGGCATAAACTTATTATAGTTGCTGGTTATCTGGATGCTGGGGGTAAAGTATGCCACTACACACCAAACAAAAAAAATATATAAAAGCTATGAGCCTTTTGTTTATAGGAAGAAAATTCCCTCATACCATAAAAAGGGATCTCTTCATTCCATAAAGAGAAATCAGTGCCTCAGAGGAAGCTAGAGTTAAGGCAAAGGCAGGCCTGTGTACACAGAGAGTGACTCCATGTTTTCCCACTTCTAAACAATAATGAATCATTATTCATTAATAATGGGCCCAAGAAATTTTTATATACTCTACATATATGCATGTATATTCTGTGTATTTGCACACACACACACACGTACATATACACTCAGAAGCATGCACACACAAAGATTTATAAATATATGTGTATATATGTACATATGCAAAGAGACAAGATTGAAAACCATGTCAGACTTGGAGTGTTATCCGCTTCTCAGAACCATTTAAACTACTATCTACACAGTACATATTGAAACTCAACTTTAAGATTTTTTATTTTTATGTACAATTCATTTTTTTCCTCTGGAAATAAAATATCTAAATACAGACAGACTGTAATGTTGTATATGTATAGCTTTCAACAATACTTTAGCTGAATAAATGCTTTGTACATAGTTTTGTCTTTTAATGGAGTTTACAGCTACATTGATAAAATGGATTCCTCATTTCCTTGATTGTTTTTAACCAATAACAAGCAGAAAGACAATTACAAGTTAATATTAATAAGCAGCTCAAATAACACTGGTTAAATTATGTACAATACAAACCATTCATACAAATGAAGACTAGGATATTGAATTTGTTACAATATTTTGTAATAAAGATAAGACAGCCACTTATAACTTACATGTTCTCCGCCAGGCATTTTCCTTCTTAGAGATCAGTTAGAGAGTTTTTAAGTAGCTTATCTGGCCTAAACTCAACCAGGTTTAAAGAATCAGAGTTTAAAGAGTCAGAGAAACATGAAACCAGAATGTCTACCCACATGTAAATTCCAAATGTTTGCCCATCTTTACTAGTAACAGGCTCGCTCCACGGAAAAAGAGCCACCTAACACCACCTCGAATGTGCCTACTGTATGCCGGAAAAAAGTCACGATGCTTTGCTGTGTTCATATAATAAGGAATGCTGAACTCTAGACACACATTTTTCCCATTTTAACAAGTATTTACTCCTACGGCATTATTTACCAGTACAGCTACTCCAAGCAGTAGAATGCATGAGTGGGGATTACTGACTGACGTGTACTCAAAGGACTTTCAAAGAGATTTCCATAACAGTCTGCGTTAGAAAACATTCTCTGTCTAGTTAATCCATTTTGCTTGATGATAGGTTATCCTGAAACCTTATATATCAGACAATGAAAGCTCTCTTAACAGGAATCTCAATGTGAGCAGAAAAGAGTGTGTGTCTCTGTGTATGTGTATGGTTTTATTTCAAATCCATAGTGATTTACAACTAGATTGGTACATGGAGCTGACTGGGCAAAAATTACATTAGATTGTTTTCCACTAACATATTTGCAGCCATTTGACATCAGCAGCAGCAGGTAGACACATTCCAGGCAATAGATGTGGCCTTCCTCCTTGAGGTTACAGCCCTGTCATATGACCTCTTTCATTACCCAGGCTTCAGTCTCAGACACGTGTTGGTCCTCACCCTGATGGGAAGTAGGGTGTGTCACTGTGGTAGTTGTAATCAGGACACACCTTCTGCACTAGTTTATAATCTGTACTATAAAAGGAAATGTAAATACAGATTACTTTAAAGGGCTTGGAGCAGAGCCATGACACGTGGCTCTGCGTCTGCTCCTGATAACAGGTTTTTGAAGGGTCATAGTTGCAGAGTGTGTTCTTGGTAGCCTTGTCAACCTTTTCATACTCGATTCGACAGTTAAAGGACTTGGAATCTTTGGCATCAATCACTGTCTGTTGTGCCAAGTCAAATTCCACTATTTTTGTAGGGGGCACTAGGCTCACAGATACATTCCCTTGACCGGTGGAGTTATGCCTGAAGTAAACACTAAACGTCCCATTGCCATGGTCAACGATTTTCCCCGTTATTAACAGATTTAGCTTCACAGTCTTGATGTTGGAATGAAAATCGCCCCAGCCAAACATTTTCTTAAATTTCCCAGTCTTGACAATGGGCCGTCTCTTTGCTCTGGGCCGAGGCTCTTGCAGGTCTGTGGAGTTCCTCAGCCAGTCCCAGAGATCTTGCTCAGAATAAGTTTCTGGGACATTGTATCGCAGGTCCAAATCTGTATCATTTTCCTTTCCACGAAAAGTCTGTGACAGCAGTCGGCTGATGGACAAGTCTTTGCTACTTTCTGTCCATATATGCTTTAGTGTGGATTTGGAGCTTCCTGATTTTAGAAGTTCTGTTTTTCCTCCATTTGTTAAATTTGCACAGGTAACCTGAAAAAGAAAGAAGGGAAGAAGAAAGAAAGCATATATTGAGATGGGTAATACAAAACCCATCATTCCCACCTCAGACCAAAATGATCAGATTTCAAAATCACAGGGAATTTTTTTTTTTTTTTAGAAAATAAATTATATTTCTGTACTCAGTAAAACAAAACAGAAATGTCTATTTTCCTTTTCTTTCCAAGTAGCTGTTACTTAAATCTCCTTTGCCAGTCTTTTACACTGGCCTGCAGATTTAATCCCAGCCATTCGCTTTATTCTTCAGCCTGAAAGCTACTTCTGTTATGATGCCTGTAAGTGATAATTATGTAATGAAGTACTGCAAAAACTAAGGTACAAAGCGATGTCATCCTTCAGTCTATGTGTGGTTTTCACTGGCCATTTCTCATCTCGGAGTGAGGTACTCTTGCTTGAATGTTCTCTCTGCAAACTGGCTGTGTCTTCCACCATCACAAGTCACATTCATTTATTTTTGCTGCCACTGGAGTCCACTGTCAGGGTGCTGTCTTGGTGATGGCAGCCTGACCATGCTGAGTCCGTGTCCTTATCAATCTAATAATAGTAATATAATATACTGATTCCTTTTATGAGTACACATTGGTCTGTGTTCTTGACTGGGACCTTCAGTTACAACTACAATATAAATAATAGAATAATGAAAATTTTAATGAGTTTTGCAGTGACAGCTGTACATACTGTGTGCTGTACCTCAATTAATGCAAGAGGAGTCACAGTCTTTTCTTATGGTCCTTTACAGATTAGCTACTGATTTGCCTTGTCTGTATCTAGTATGACATGAGTTTCTCCTTCCTCACTTCACTTCTTTTTTCACATCTCCCTCCCCAAACCAAAAAGTGATCTGTGCAAGACAGAAAGCCATTTGTGTATTTACAAGAAAAATAAGGCCACCTATTATTAGTAATAAAAATGTAGCAATAAAAAAATCCAGGAAAATCACATTTAAAAAAAAAGAGACAATCTTGCACAAAGTTCCTACAAAATTATAAACTTCAGACATAGTTTTTCACAGAATTCAGTGTCAGAGCAATTTGTCTTATTTATATTTTTTCTCTTTGCCCTAATTGTGTGGAAAACAGAGAACAGATGCAGCCTCGCAGCTGCCTAACATGCAGCACTGGTAGAGAGCTCTGACAGAGCGTAGCAGGGAGGAGTGGAATTGGCAGGGAGCAGCGGGGGGATAAGAAGAACAGCACCCTTAGCCTCATTCCTCCTAAAACTTTGCACCAGACACACTGCCACATTTTGTAACATTTGGACAGCTCTGAAGCAGCCATCAAGCTTCCTATTTGCCTTTTCATGGCTACATAGGAGATTCTGAATATGCCTGTTTTATTCTTCTGTGTTCTGGCACTGATTTATGTGCTCCTATCATACTTGCAGTTATATCTTTCTCTTCACTTAAAAATGAATTGTGTATATTCCAACCCAGGAAATCCATTGGAAACCAGCTAGCATTTAAATCATGGCCCCTCCCTACTGGTACAACTGGAGGTATATGTCATGGAGGACATCTATCACAGCATGGCCTTTTCATTTCCTAACAATCATGGAATTGAAGCATGCTTTCATTAACTTCAGTACTTTTTCAAGGTCAGTTTAAGGCACACACATAAAATCAGTCTAAATTGTCTTAATACACTGATCACATAGGAGGTATGCCCCCAGCCTTTTACAGCAAACAAATAGGTAAATAAATCTGCCACATCCCACACTATACCTCCCCAGTGAATTTCAGGTTGGTGGACCAGTAAGGGTAATAGATAAAATATGGGCTTTATTTAGGATTGTGCCAAAGGCATTACTTCGTCCTCTTTTGAATGGAAGGAAGGATTAAAACACAGAGTAGCATTTTGATAGCCAGTTTGTAGCTGCATCTTAGCATCAACACAGTAAGCCAGGACAGAAGCTGTAATGAAATGCACTGATGGTGCACTGGTTAATGAAGCAGCAATGAAGATGTCACAGGGAGAGAGAAAGAGACTCAGAATATAATTTTGCTGTGGCATATGGGGATGGAGTGCAAAATAAGAAAAGAAATGTGGTTAAAAGGAAAAATGTGCCTGTCTGGCATGAATCTGCCAAGCTGCTATGAATCTAAGCAGTTAGCTAGCAGAGCTGGTATACCTGCAATCCGTAGGTAGGATACAGATTGCTTACCACTATATTTTTCTTTGCTCACAGCTTGTTTTCCCTTTGTTTTCCCTTCTGCATCCAGTGATTTACATTTCATGGGATTACACTACAAGTGCTATGTAACAAAATGTAAAGGTATAAAAACCTTTTAAAGGGAAGGTCTCTTTTTTTCAGATGTATAAAACTGAACACCGAGGAAAAGAAGCAGGTATTTTCTGAAAAAGTTGCTGACTGATACAATACATGTGTTTTTTTGAAAGGCAGTATATTTCATGGAAACTGATGATTCAGATTCCATGCATGTTGTACTACTTCATACCTGATCTAACAAATACAATTGATTGTTACTGTCATCGATTTTGTAATACCTGAAAGACTTCTGGTCATGCAGTTAGCCCTGAGACCTCTGTGATTTTCCATGTGGGTAACTGGCTGCATTCATGATTAAAGGCCTGAACCTGCCCTCCATAGTCAAGTGTCTGTGTAAGCACTAGAAAAAACAGCCCACAAGGGTTAATAAAAAAGCTCTAGAATTCATTGTTCTTCACTAACATTTTCCAGCCAACTGCTTTTTCATATACTGTTAGTATACTATGTGCTATAGAAAGCAGTTATATGTATCCTCAGAGACTCACACACCCAATAATACAGAGCATTGCTGTGTAATAGAATTTCTGCAAATGCAGCAGTTATTTTCACATGAACTAATCCACAATTTTCTCTTCTTTCCAACCACAAGGCTGCAATAATACAGGGAAGATCATGAAAAACCATGAGATTTTGCACTTACTAGTGTGAAAACTAGCTTACTGAAACACAGACTGTCTTGGTTTAACCCCAGCCAGCAACTAAGCCCCACGCAGCTGCTCGCTCACTCCCCCACGGTGGGACGGGGAAGAGAATCGGAATAGTAAAAGTGAGGAAACTCGTGGGTTGAGATAAAGACAGTTTAATAAGTAAAGCATAAGCCGCCCACCCAAGCAAAGCAAAACAAGGAATCCATTCACCACTCCCCATGGGCAGGCAGGGGTTCAGCCATCTCCAGGGAAGCAGGGCTGCATCACGCGTAATGGTTTCTTGGGAAGACAGACGCCATCACTCCGAACGTACCGCCACCCCTTCCTTCTTCTTCATCCCAGCTTTATATACTGAGCATGATGTCGTATGGTATGGAATATCTCTTTGGCCAGCCTGGGTCAGCTGTCCTGGCTGTGTCCCCTCCCAGCTCCGTGAGCACCCCCAGCCTGCTCGCTGGCAGGGCAGCACGAGAAGCTGGACTGTCCTTGACTACTCAGCAACAACTCAAAACATCAGCACATTATCAACATTTTCTCATCCCAAATCCAAAACATAGCCTCTCACTAGCTTCTATGACGAAAAATTAACTCTAGCCTGGCTGAAACCATGACATAGGCTTATGTCACTAGTGCATGAAAAAAGAGCCAATTTGAAGTGGCTAATGGGAAGCTAAAACACTGAGCAGCCCAAATTCTACAGTGGTTTTTTTGTCCTCTTCCTTGAATATATTTGCGTATAATTCAGAAACTTGCATACTCTACCTTATCGCTTAGTTCACTATAACCAGAGTTGTTTTTTCCACAGCCAAGTGACACTCCTAGACGAAACATTGAAAAGTTTGGCCCACTTGTATTTGTCCTGGCTAGGGTAGAGTTAATTTTCTTCACAGCAGCTCACATGTGGTTTAGATTTTTAACCCAAACACTGATAAGACACTAATGTTCTAGCTCTTGCTGAACAGTGTTTGCACAGCACCAAGGCTGCCTCTGTTTTTCTCTTTGCCCCTCAAATGAATAGACTGGGGGCAGGGGGAGTGCAATAGGTTGGGAGGGGTCACAACTGAGCAGATGACCTGAACGAACTAAACAGATAGTCCATAGCATGTAACATCATGCTTAGAAATTAAAAGGAAAAGAGAGGGGTTTAGGGGCAGGTTAGACATCTTTTGTTCAGGAAATGGCTGGGCATCATTCTACCCGTGGGAAGTGGTGAGTGTTGTCTTTGCATCACTTGTTTTGTTTCATTTTCTTCTCTCTTTTTCCACTTATTCATCACTTAATAAACTTTTTTATCTTGACCCCCAAGTTTCCCTTTCCTCTTCCCCTGCCCCACTGGTGAAGGGAGTGGAAGTGAGTGAGCCGCTGTGTGGTGCCTAGCTGCCCACCAGGATTAACCCGCAACACCACTACAGTGCAGTATAACAACTGCAACACTACATAGCAAAAAGGCTGAGGAGGGGGATTTCCTCCAGGACTGCACAGCTAGAAGTGGTTTTGAATAATTATGATGTCAGAAGTTTCTGTATAGAACAATAGCAAGGAACAAAAAGAAGCAGAAATGCTTATCCAATGTTACAAATGTCAGTGGAAAAGCACTTGGTTAGCACAGCAGACTGACCTTTGGTTCCAGTCTTGTACTTTTAATGGAAAGTACAAATTTCCACTACCTAGTAAAGTTTACTGATATCAAAAAGGTACAAGGAGATTACTGCCTGGTAACTCTTTTCCAATGAATAATGACAAATTGTTATTCCAGTTCTTCTTCTGCTTCTAGGAAGGAGCAAAAACAGTGGTTTCATTGGGCACAATATCCCAAGATATCATTAAAAAAGACACAGGAATTGACCTGTAGTTCATTTTTTACTCCATTAAAATATTCATTCTTTATCTTCCCTTTTGAGGGTGAAGAATTTTTTATGATGATGTTTAACATTATTGAATATATTTCAATGAATATGTGTAATTAATTTAGGACTTCCTAAAGGATAAGCAGTTTATTTGTCTCAGAAATTTTTGAGTTCTCTTTCAAAACACTGAGCTCTGAATGCTTTGTCAGGTCAAACCTGAACATTTGGAGCAGAGAAAACAAAGTTGGAAAGGGATCTCAAGAAACCATGAAGGCTTCAAGTGGTTATTTAGGCCCTCAGTGTAAAATCAACCATAGGTATATTAGCATTAATTTAAGACTGGTCAATTTGAGATTTTAAAAAATAGTCATTCAAAGAGGTACAGAATGACTCTTGATTTCTCACCCTTTTCTTTTGATTCTAGCTCTATTACAGTTCATTATCTGTAATTACAGTATTGGTTTAGAAATTATGTATTTATTCCTCTGAATGTATGACTACTTGAGGGCAAATGAAAATGTAAACAAACAATCTAATACTCAAGGTAGAAAATCTCTCTCTTCAGGTAAATAACTAATCAAAATCAAGATCATTTTTGCTGGTATAGCAGTGTAAGAATTTGGCAGCACTGTGTCTGCATATGCCCTGTTAGAAAAGAATTCAGAATTGTCTTTCCTCAGTCAGATATCTCAGATACAACATGGGTAGGAAAGTATTGATGGGCATAACTATAAGCTGGACCATTATCAAGGCAGGACAGAACTCAGAAAATTTTAGCTGGATCCTGTTTCCTCATATTAATCCTGTTTATGCAATGGGTGGAGGAAAATCTGGACCTAGTTTACTCTTCTACTTCTACTTTGATCAATTTTTCTTTCTATACCTGTCTACCCATTGTACAAAGTTATTAGTGGCATCGAAATATCTCATTCAGTGAGTAATTTCCAGACAAGTCAAAGCCAATATTCTGCAGAAATTTGACCATAAACAAAGAAACTGAGAATGAAAGTTAATGGAGATATATAACAGGGAGGAGTAAACACAGTGAAGAACTTGCACCTGTTACAAACTGATACTTCGAAAAAGGAGGACAAACACAGAAAACCAAACACATTAATATTTCATGGAAACAGACATCTCTGGTTTTAGTTTACAAGCCTTTTTGCCACATCACTTGAAAAGAATAAGAATGTGGATTGGTTGATCAAAAAATGCAGACACAGATGAATCTGACAAATAGAACAGTAAATCCTGATCTGCTGTGTCAAATAAGAACACAAAAGGGGTTATGCAGGATCAAACCAAAGACTAGTTTAGAAAAACGTCCTGTCTCAAATAGCAACTATAAGAGATGCCTGGAGAACGGAAAGAACACGGCAAGCGTATGATAGTCCCCTAATTTCTTCCCAGCTGTCAAATATTTCTAGTTTCCTCTGATTGATATTGTTTCTGTATATGTTTTCTGTTTCAGTAAGACTCAGCAGACTGCTCTTCTCTGCATTTGTCCACTCTGACCCTTTGTAAACTTTTAACCTCCATAACATCCTTCAGCAATGAGTTCCACAACTCTATTCTCTCTTGCTGTTTATTTCGATCCTGGCTCCTGCTGCCTTCTTTAGAGAATCCTTCATTCAGTCTCTACCCAAATTTCCCATGCTTCTCCTTTCTTTTCTTTCCTGCTACACTTTACGTATTTTTTCTACAAATATCCATGAATGGAAAATTTGATGATTTCTAGCTACACAAAGAAGCCTACTTCTAGCACACCAGGACATGCCTCAGCTATGTCTACTCAGAGTAGTAAACATATGTTGAACACTTTTCCAGGCTTGAGTGCCAGCCTCCTGGGTCACACAAAAAAATCCCTTGTATGGAAGCCTTTCTATACCTATACTTTTGAATCTCCTTTTTGTCCTTCTCTGAAGCCTCCTCGGTTCTGTCTCCTTTTGGGATATCGTTTAGTGGGCGTAATGGTCTTGGATTAACGGTTGCACTTGGTGATCTTCAAGGTCTTTTCCAACCTTAATGATTCTGTGATTCTGTGATTCTACTCCCTGTTCTATCTCTAAGGAGATCAGAATGGCACACAGTATTCAAGATGTGGCAGAACCATGGTCTTGTATGGTGGCAAATGGCTTTCTATTATTTGTTCACTCTTTTTTTTCTATTAATTCATAGTTTTTTATTTGGTTTTGATCACTGATGAGCACTGAACTGATTCTTGTATAGAACTGTCATAACCCTAAAGTCTCAGTCCTAGAAGCTGGGATTTATTCTTTCCCCATGTGTTTCACATTACATTTACTACCACAGAATTTCATTCCTTAATTTACTGCCTGTTTACAATTCTGATAAGATCTTTCTGCCATTCCTCACTCTTGGCTCTTATCTTTTCTACTCTGAAATATTTTTTCATCAACAAACTTTCTCACTCACCTTCCCCAGGTCATTTACAAATATATTGAACAGCAGAGGTTCTTGCACAGAGGCCTGCAGAATTCTTTCCATTACTGACCATAGAAAAAGAAACATCTGAAGTTTTCAACAATATTTTGTAAAGTAATCATTTGGGATCATTTCCTTAAGCATAAAAAAATAGAATTTTTTGTCAAACAAAAGGGAAGGTAATATTTTTTTGCTGTCTTTAAGTTGGGAAATTGAACTTACTATACACAGTTACTGCAATTTTTGTGTAGATCTACCTTAGGATTAATAAAGACCAGCTTAATACTGAGCTGTGCTCAGTTCAGCTTTAAATTCTGTATTTTTTTGTTTTAATCTATGAACTATTGTGCTTGTTCCAAATGGCCCTTGTTAGAAAGAAAATGTGGCTACCTGAGCTTTTTTCCTCATTCATACAACAGAGGTTATGCAAGACCAGAAACTGATATAAATTCAGCTGATGACAGCTGATACAAATTAAGTGAAATTTAACATCGTTGAAATTAGAGTGCCTATATCTGTTGATATCTGTTTGAGATCTGACTAAGAATCAAAGACTAATTAGAAAATTTGTACCCCCAGTAAGATGAGGGCACTAATAAAACACTAGAGACATTGTTTTGTTTAGAGACACTATAATTCTTAAGAGTTGTTGATCATAAAGTATTAAGATATTGCAGTGGACCGTTCTGCACAAGAAAAATAACTAGCACAAGTTACAGTTTTACAGTGCTCTTCTACACAACATAAGTTGCCTGTTATAAATAAGTCTGAAAACTAGCAAGTCTCACATAACTTTCAGGAAATGCAAAGGTGGTAAAACACTTTCCATGGTTAGTTTCCAATGAGGATACTTAAGAATTATTTTGTCAAATTTTGCTTTAGAATCACTTCTCCCTTACATTCATGTTGACTGTGGGCTAAGCTGTGACACTACCACAAGCCCTGTGAACGGTGAACAACAGACTGATGAAAGTGGCAGCCTGCCACCACATATTAGGAAAGAGTTAGAAAAATGTTCTGCACCATGATCTAGGGTGGGAATCATCTCACTGATCACCTCACTCACCTGGAATGCAGGTCTTAGGTCTAAACTATTCATCTAGTCTTATTCCATAATCAATAGAGAGAGAAACAGAATGAACTACCTCCTCTATCTCCATTAGCTATTGATGAACCTTCAAGGACTGAATAAATGCTCTTCATCTAGATGCCTAAGGGTAAGCAAGAAAAATCTGACCTATGGTGCATAGTTTGCCCTGGAGAGAACACCATGGAGAGAACACAAAGGCTGCAGGTTGGAAGCAGGACAACGATTGCTCTATCTAAACACTTTCTGAAATGCTGTAGTTGTGTTCAAGTGCACTACTACCTATGCATTTGCAAGCATGCTCAGTCTTGTGCTGTGTTACTCCTTACACAGTAAGGTGTGCAGACCTGCCACTATTGTTCCTGCTTTCTTTTAGATATAGGAAATTTCCCATATGGAGGTTTTCTTTTGGAAACAGTGTAGCTTTGTACTATTCTGTTATCTTTTGGGTTTGTTTTAATCATACAAATAATTTTCACAAGTATTTAGAATCTGAAAAATTCTAAAATCTTCTTGAGCCTGTTTTGTTCACTAGCGACCAGAAAAAATGTTTAGTAAGCAGACTTTTAAAAAGAGTTTAGTCACCTAAAGATACAGATAGGCACTTGAAATCAGTCTGACTTAGACTGTAATTACAGAGACATTTCTCCAGGAAGCAGTGCCCTAACTGGTATTTTTCTCTTTCTCCTTTTTCTCTGCCTCACTCTGCCAGTGCTGCCCTCTCAGGTGTGGCAGTACAGCTCTTTGTGAGAACCTATGGATTTCTTTTTCCTTTCACAAACTTCCAGAGTGGAAATCAGACTCAGAATTAAACATCCAGGCTCCTCTAAGTGCCTGGAGAAAGCTGGGAATTTTCAACCAGGAACCAAAACCACAGATCCACAGCAGGAAGCCATGAAAAGCCAGCCCTAAGAAATGTTCCACCCTTTTCCTGGAAATCAAAGGTGAAGACAAGCACTACTGTCACTTTTGTCTTTCAAAGAGGAAATCTCATTTTTTTTCCTTCAAAAAGGTAGCTCCCAGAGAAAAAGGAAGCGATTGCAATTGACAATTTAATTTAAGAGCCTGCGAACCTTAGTAAGTCAAACCAAAAGTCCATCTAGTCCTGTACAATGTATCCAACAATGGCTAAAAGTTTATTTTTGTCAAAAAATCCAAAATCAGGGAAAGAATATACTACTTGTACTGGAAAATCTTTCCCACCTTCAAATCTTTGCAGATTCTTAAGTGGGATTTGTGGCTATGAATTTAATAACCTTCAACAAATATCACTTGCCTGTTTCTGAAACTTCCAGCATCTGAAATACCCTGCAACAAGTAGTTCCATCTCTTAACTTCAGACTTTCTGAAGAACCTTCTCCTCCTTTTTGTTTGAACAAGCCACCTCTTAGCTTTGTTTGATGCCACATACATTCTTGTCCAGCAGACCACAACAAAATCTAGCATAGCAACAGCATTTTTCCTGTAGGGTTCGAGCAGAAGCTTGGTGCCTGGATGCTCAAGCCAAGCAGAGCTGTAAAAGTTTATGCCTGGCAATAGGGGAGCTTCCAGGTCAAAAAAAGGAGGTGTCTTCTGAGTTACAGGTATTCTGGACCGAGGCATCTCCAAAGGTGGTAGTCAAGGGGCAGTGTAAAATATGTTTCTGGAATACATAGGAAGTGTATGGAGTCTCTTGGCTCAATTTATGGGCCTAATCCTGACCCACCACTGAAGTTAACTGTAAAAATCCTAGCGGAGCAGAAAGACAAACACAGTGTGGTATTATCTGGTTTGTTTTCATTTTCTTGCCTAGTTAAGTCAGAATGGAAGTTGTTGGTTTTGTAAAACATCATTTATCTTTCAATTTAGAAAACACTATACTATCCTACATAATAGTCTGTGAATTGAAGGACCAAATGAGTTACAATACACTGTGAAAATCTTCACATTACAATTTTAGAGTTTTCTGCTTTTTGCCTTAAAGGTGCAGGAATTCAGCCCAAATATTTCTAATGGTGGAGATGCAAGTGAATTTATATAGATTTGGAAAGGGATTGAAATATAACTGTATGAAATATCCTATTAACTCTTGCCCTTTGTTTTACAGTTTCAGAAAGAATTTAAACTAAACTCTTGAAGCCTGGTGCCTATGTTGTCATTAAAGATTTTTTACTTCAGTGGATTATGACTTTTGAAAATTCACCCCATCTCCCTTCAGCAGGGGATTAAAATTCCATGGAATAAATTAAAGTGGGTTAAAAATGTCTAACAGAATTTTAAGACCCGTGTATTATGTCAGTATCACCGAGTGCTACTAACTTTGAAATGAAAGTCTTGCTAGGTAAATAAATTTTGTCAAGGATCTATTGTTCTCATTCCCCATTTCTATAAGCCTTCTTTTATTAATATCGGCTTGCCGTTTTCTGCATACATGTAGAAAGTAATATTAAATAAAATTAGATTTTATATGAAAGGCGACAGAGCAACATTTTAATCAAAATTTGCATTCTAGTTTTCTTTACATATAACACACTGAAGAAAGTGTCCATTTTCATATGGGTAGACATACCTTTTGAAGAAGGTGAAAAAGACTATAATGTGTGATATCCCAGTATTATTAACATGCTCTATTAGTATTACTCCTTTTCTACATAGTTTCCAATCATCCACTCTTAATGTCGAAGTTTCATAAAATTAAAATACTCCCACATTTTACCCAAATCATTTGTTGCATTAGAATGTTGATACAGCTGAGTCACTTTCCACATAGATATTCATGGGTGCATTCTAGAAACCTGAATCAGAAAAATGATGTCTTTTGAGGAGATTTAACTCCCACTGATGTTTGCAGAGTGTCTTTTTCCATACAAAGAAATTGTATATCTGTATGACATGCTCATGAAATACAAAAAAGGGCTTGCACAAGTACATGAAATTCTATTGCAAAAGTATAGATTCCTTTCATCGAAATTGCCTCCTGTTCACTATGAGTTACAAACAGCTGAATACTTCAGGAGAGGCATTTTAAAGCATAGAGGAAGCCATTCCAAGGTTCAATCGGAGTTTGGTATATCCCTGTTAACTTTTATGCTTTCATCTTCACCTTATGCCCTTGACAGATATGTGTACTGACTTCTCAGAAGTATTCTGTGATCACAAAGAAGGTGGTTTTCTTCTCTTCGAATTTCAGCCTGAAGCAGCAATATATTCCCTTTCTAACTGTGTTTGTTTAAAAGGCATTGATCATTCAGTCAGTCAGTCAATGGATATCAAAATCTATCAAAATCCATCTCTGAGGAAAAAGGTGTGTTTCTTTAATGTTGTTCTGGTAAGGAAAGGGAAGATTAAACAGCTATTCTCTTGCAAGGGTACTTAATTAATTTTTATTGATATTTTCTTGGTGGTTTTGTCAAGGCCTGCTAATTCTTACAGGGTTCTGCTCAGCAGTAAGCAGCACGTGGGCACGGGCTCTGCTGAGCAAGCTGAGGACTGCACATTGCTTTCCTGGCTATGACGTATGCAAACATGTCACAACGCTCCCAAAGTGCAGAGATGTCAAAGAAATACGGATGGTACTAACTGGAAACCAGGAGACGTCACATGTTACATATTTACAAGATCCAGGCAAAATTTATTCTTGATCCAAATCTGAACAGGACTCTACCGTCAGTGTACACTTGCTCAGTCCGGATGCAGGGAGAACAAGTACCCTCAGAAAAAGTACTATCCCCATTTTCTCACCCAGCTGGTCTTTCTGTGACTCTGGACACAGGTATCACAAGAGACCTATGTATTGGGTTTCCATCTCAAGGTTTTGCTAGCGGTGGCGGCTGCAGGGGTGGCTTCTGCAAGAAGTTGC
>NW_010552489.1:27802-48485 GCF_000687285.1 Phaethon lepturus | reverse complement strand
GCTCCGTAGCCCTTCGCCTCGGTGGCTTCGGTGGATTTTAAGGCAATACTTTCTTTTAACTACCTTTAATACTGTTAATTTAAAAATTCATTAGGGTTGACACACAGTTTCTCTGATGAACAGACATTTGAACACATTCAGTACTCCTAGTGAGTCCATCTAATCTAAATCAAAGACTGCATGATAAAGACAGAAAAATATATGAGCTTCGGTAAACACCTGTGTAAAGCATCTGTCAAGATGACAAGCACACTGATCTAGATAGACTACCATATCACAATGAACATAAGAACAAGCGAAAGTTGGGGTGACAAAAAAAAAACCTGGAAATACCTGAGAGTGAAGAAGAGGAAGGTAGCTTAGAGTTAAGATGTTATCAAATGCGCAGAATACAAGGTATGACAAGTTTCTTATGTAATCATGGATTAGGACTGAAAGTAATTTTGCTTTCAAATATCATATTTACACAATTCTGCAATCTCCCAATTCTAGGTTTTTACTTTGTTTTGGTTTTGAGGTGCTTTAGCTTCTCTTTGCCTGTCATTCTGTGACTGCACTGTAAGATAAGGGTATACAAGCTAAATATAAACAAGCTAGCATAGGTGAGTAGTTGTCTAATCTGAGTAATAGCTGCTACTCCATGGACATTCACACAGCTCTGCCAGGAACTTTTTTGGGAAGGTATGATTCCAGACTATGTATGATCTGATGGCTTCTCCTCAGTATGTCAAAATATCTTAAAAAGGAAATATCTTCCAGCTCTTCTCTAAAGCACTGCTCCAAGCCACCTATGTGTTGAGAAAGAGCTTAATTTGTAGCACAGATGCAATCTTCTGCTTTTATATTCTCTTTTGTTTTATCAAATCCATGTATAAAAACTTTACTATTTGTTTCCTTGCTGTACTGTGACTATCAGAATAGGTAAGGTTTCTTTCACTAATAAATAATGCCGAAGAAAACATGGCAAGAGTAGGAAAGGAGAAAAAGAAAGTAAGAAAAACAATACACCAACAGACCAACAAAAGTAGTCAAAAACTTGGAACTAACCTACCAAAAACTTTAGAAATGCCCTATATTTTCAGGTTTAAAAGAAAACTTCATTTTTTCTCAATGTTTAATAATTTTCTTAAAAACTCATGGTATCATAAACTTGTTTGGATTCGAAGAAACCTTTAAAGATCACCTAGTCCAAGCCCCCTGCCTCGGGCAGGGACATCTTTCACTAGTTCAAGTTGCTTAAAGCCCCATCTAACCTAACTTTGGACACTGCCAGTGATGAGACATCCACAGCTTCTCTGTTCCAGAGTCTCACCACCCTCATCATAACAAATCTTTTAGTTTGAAATTATTCCCCCTTGTTTTGTTACTACAGACCCTGGTAAAAAGTCTTTCTCTGTGTATCTTATAAGCTCCCTTTATAGACCGAAAGGCTGCAATAAGGTCTTCCCAGAGCCCTTTTTTCTCCAGGCTCAACAACACCAACTCTGTCAGCCTTTCTTCATAGGAGAGGTGTTCCATCTCGCCGATCATTTTTGTTGCCCTCCTCTAGACCCACTCAGCTCCATGTTTTTCCTGTGCTGGGGACCCCAGGGGTGGACACAGTGCTCCAGGTGGGGTCTCACCAGTGCAGAGTAGAGAGGGAGAATCACCTCCCTTAAACTGCTGGCTACATTTCTTTCTCAGCTGCAAGTGCACATTGCTGGCTCATACCTGTTTTTTCATCTCCCAATATTCCAAGTATCTGCAGGGCTGCTGTCAATTTATTTATCCCCCAATCTGTATTAATATTGATACCGCTAGTTAGCTGGGAGAAGAGACCAACACCCACCTCACCACAACCCCCTTTCAGGTAGTTGTAGAGAGCAGTAAGCTCTCCCCTCAGCCTCCTCTTCCCCAGACTAAACAACCCCAGTTCCCTCAGCTGCTCCTCATAAGACGTGCTCTAGACCCTTCACCAGCTTCGTTGTCCTTCTTTGGACACACTCCAGCAACTCAGTGTCTTTCTTTGTAATAAGGGAACCAAAATTGAACACAGGATTTGAGGTGTGGCCTCACCAGTGCTGAGAACAGGGGCACGATCACTTCCCTAGTCCTGCTGGTCACACTATTTCTGATACAGGCCAGAATACCACTGGCCTTCTTGGCCACCTGGACACACTGCCGGCTCATGTTCAGCCGGCTTTCGACCAGCACCCCCAGGTCCTTTTCTGCTGGGTATCTTTCCAGCCACTCCTCCCCAAGCCTGTAGCGTTGCATGGGGTTGTTGTGACCCAGGTGCAAGTCTCAGCACTTGGCCTTGTTGAACTTCGTACATGTCCTGGTTTCATCCAGAATATCACAGAAGCTAGTGTGAGGCTATGTTTTGGATGTGGGATGCGAAAATATTGGTAACGTGCTGATGTTTTGAGCTGTGGCTACATAGTCAAGGACAGTCCAGCTTCTCATGCTGGCCTGCTAGCAAGAAGGCAGGGGATGCACAGGGAGCTGAGAGGGGACACAGCCGGGACAGCTGACACAGGCTGGCCAAAGAGATACTCCTTACCATATAATGTCATGCCCAGTACATAAACTGGAATTGGCCGGGGGGCAGAAATCACTGCTCAGGGACGGGCTATTAATCACCGAGTGGTGAGCAGTTGCTGTATTGAGCATCACTTGTTCTTGTACATTCCTTTGTTGATATTATCATTGTTGTTATCATTGTTGTTTCCTTCTCTCTTGCTGTCCTATTAAACTGTTTTTATCTCAATCCAAGAGTTTTTTCCCAGTTCTCTTGCATGGGGGAGTGAGCAAGCGGCTGCGTGGTGCTTTAGTTGCTGGCTGGGGCTAACCCGCGACAATGCAGTTGGCCTCAGTCCATTGATCCAGCCTGTCCAGATCTAGCTTTAGATTCCTGGATGAATATGTCCACTAAAATGTAAATTCACTTTCTGAAACATGTATCATTTCTGTAATTACATGTATACATGCAAAGACTCGGGTTTTGAACCTGTCTGTGTACTTTTTAACATTACTTTGTATGCACACATTGGAAACCTAGAGGTTGAAATGATTCCTAGAAGGTGTTTTAAGCATATAGGTGTCTTACTTGCATGTGGTAATTTTAGCAGACAGCTAGAAATGCACCCATAAACCAAAAAAAGGAAAAAGCAAAAGAATACATTTGGGTATCTTCCTCAGGTCTTGTTATTTTTCTTTTTTTCTGATGTCTTACGTTTTCCATTATTTCTTGCTAACTATTTTTCTGTGTACTCATTTCCATGCTCTCAACCTTCTACATTTTTGGTTGTGTCTGCCAAAAAATTTGACAAGTACCTCATCATGTTTATGTTGCCTTGTCTCTCTAAAATTACACAAAGTCAGCATGTCACGTTTTACAGAGGGTAAACTGAATAATCCCTTAAAAGAGTTCCAGTAAGGCAGTATCTGTTAATATTGCTAATATAATGACATTTCACTGTAATTGCTTCAAATTAGTTGAACAGTTTTGAACTAGTTTTCTAAATCATTAATACTATATAAATTTAATCAAAATTATACCTTAGATACAGGTCAACAGGATAGAAGCCTAATTCCATCTCAGGATTTTATTGCAAAGATCTCTGCATATGTAGTCTTTTTTTAATGATAAATTCCTATGACCCAGGTAGGAATATAGTAACTGGAACCTACATGCAGCTACTGTTCCATATTAGGACCTCTGGGAGAAAATGTCCTTAAACTGCCCAGTTTCATACTTCAGTTGGTATTTATATTTTCACACTCCCACATAATATTGACTTTCAGATTGAAAACGGTGCAAGAGACTATTTCTGTTGAAGTATTTAATAAATAAATAAATAAATAAAAATATTATTTTATTTCGGATCTTTATTGAAGTTAAACTCGTGGGTAAATTTGACCTGAAGACGTCCCTATAAATTCTTTGGTATTATAATATGAAAACTAATAGATTTTCCTTAGAGCTGTGGCCATTTAGCCTCAACAGTAGTGTTCAGACACTGCCTGTTTTGCTTCAGCTCCAAAATGCTAACTTGATTTCACTAAAAGAATAAGGGTAAGAAAAATATTTTTAGCTGTTATAATCTCATTTCAACCATTATTTATCTTGTCAATGGTATTTCAAGATATATATCTTATTTTTTATTTTTATTTTAAAAGAAATAAAGAATGGTTGACTCCGCTAGAAAAAAAGAAAATTATAAAAGGGATATCTGGTACCTGTCATTCAAGTTCATTAGCTTAATAGTAACTAATCAATAAAGTATGCAATCTAAATTCCTTCAACTTGAGCTTCTTAGCTCCTGGTAAGTAGTTTTAGCTATTTATTCTTCACAATCATTTTCCTTTTTTTATTGTTAGTCAGGAAAATATACAAAATAACACCTTCCAAAAAACATTCATCAGTCCAATACCATCAATTATTACTGAATTTACAATTTTTTTCTGGATATCTCAGCACTAAACCATCCTTCTGTCAACAGATCTATCTATCTCAAATTCAACTTCTTTCAATTTAAATTTACTAAGTTGCAACATTCATGAGTCGCTGTCATTTATACGTAATCTGACATATTATTTTAATTAATTATTGTTCTCACTATCATTGTCATTATTTTGAAGGAAAAGTACTTCAATTTTTTGTTTGGTATAACTAAATTTTGTTCACTGTCATTAACTTCAAAAATAAATTTCACTGAGAACATCAAAACTGTCCTTTTTAAACTCTAAGCTATGCAAAACAGTACACAGCATTTCATAATGGAGAAAAGACATCAAATGATATTTGTACAACACAATTTTGTAAAATATCACTATTCCCATCTAAAATAGGTGCGAATCTCACCCATTTTCTTTTCGTTTTCTTAGGGCTTATTTTATTTTTCATCAAGTTCAATGAAATTCAAGCAGGTTTCAGCAGCACTTTATAGGGATTTTAAAAAAAGAAATTCACTTTTGTGCTTCAATTTCATTTTCAAATGAAAACAGTTTATCAAAGTGCATTACAAAACTTATGTTTTGCATTTCTCCAATCCTGGCAATATCTCATTGTGCGGAAGAAATCCACGTGACAGTGAAGATGGCAGACTTGGAACAGTTGTTACAGGAATTTTTTTTCTACTTTTTGAAGTTTTTCCAGCTCCACTGGGATGGACTGTGCAGCCACATCTACCGATGTATTCTGTTTTCTGCAACATATTCGTTTCTGTTCATGTCTGTGCTGTTCATACCAGTCTCTCACACTAATTTCCAACAATTAAGATTAATTAATTCTTCCTTTACTATTAATTTAATTACCTCTACTTTCCAAGAGAACAACATAGAGACTTATACCACTTATGTGGGGGATACAAATTGCACAATAAAATTGAATTGTTCCCTCAGAGTTTAAGAGTAATATGCATGTCTAAGATTGTAGCAGAAAGTTCACTGAGTTCAATAGAAAAAAGAAAAAAAAATCTCAAGAAGTAGGTCTTCTTCCATACTGAATTTAGCTCTAACTTTTTCTTACTCTTAATCATTCAGGATCACCTACCTTATCACACTCAGGATCACACATACCACACCTTGTCATGAAGATTTTAATTTTTTCTTGACCCATACCTAGCCTCCCTACGGTTATGTCCATAAATTGGTAAGCAAATTGAGCTTTTGATTTGGCCATATACTTCATCTTGTGCACAATTTTAAGCCCCTGAATAATTCTGTTGATTGCTGGATCCAGGCTACCTATGACTCACCAAAAGACAGTATAGTGATCAAGACACTGAATAATGTCCAGGTGGTAGGGGCATAGCACCCATTTAACATATTTCTCCTACATGAATTTTAGTGAATTAAATTATGCCTTAAATTTGTCCTCAGAACATTAAGACTTTTGTCAAATATACGTTGTGAGAATATGATCTTTGAAGTTTGTGAGGCAGTGAAATAAAACTGAACATTTCAATCAGGGTTAATTGAAACAGACTTATGTCATAGAAAAAGGGTGTTTAAAACCTGTAGAATGCTTGAGAGAAATGAGTTAGGAGATTAGCCTGGTCTCCAGTGAAAAGGTATTTATGTTTAAAAAAAACTAAATGCAGAAAACTAAATGTTCCTACTTAGAACTGCCCTAGGGTAAGAACGGCCACGCAATCTAAGCCACTAGTAAAACATGTCACTGCAACTTCAATGTAGAGATACTTCCAAAAGCACATCCCTTCATTTGCATGGCAGTAGTTTTACTGTGACAGCACTGACAACCTAAAACCAGTGAATTGTAGTGGCAAAGTATTAAAAACAGTCAACAAATAGCTCTCCTTTCTCTCTCTTGATACATAGAGATATATAAATAGATACAGGTCTACACATACAAACATATTTATATAGATATGTGTATGTTTGTATTTGTAGATAGGTATACACATGCATACATAGATATATCTATGAATCCATTTAGCTAACCAGCTATCAGATCCTTTTTCTATGTCAGAATGATTATAAAGTAAAATGGTATGTTTTTAATTCTTGCATGTTCTTAAATTTTCTTAATTATAGAACAATTCTTAGATTTCTACATTCCATGGAAAATGTGTGTTTTAGTTTGGCCTAGAGAACAACCAGCTCTTAGTCAAAAACACAGAGACAGTTACCCCTTGCACGAAAAGCTCTTTTCCTCTCTGAGTGTTGAAGAAGCATTGGTATATGACCGGGCAGAGAGGGGCAGAAGCTGAGAGGCCATGATCTGCAGACCCACCACCTTGCACATCAGGCTCTGCCGGCGATTTTGGGATCATGGGTGAGAAGGAAAGGTCTTGGGCCTGGCTGCCTGCTGTCAGCATGGAAGGTTTGAACAGAGTAATTTTTTCTTTTTTTTTCATTTTGGGGTGGATGAGGACCTTAAAGAGCTGACAAGTTGATTCTTGACTCATCACACAGCACAAAGGTTGGGCACAACCCAGTCGTTGCTCCAGGAATGGGACTGGACTGGGTACATGTGGGCAGTGGGATGCACAGCTCAGATTTACAGGGAGCTTCCAGTGAGATTTCAGTCTTGTTGGTAAGTGTGAAGTAAAGGAGGGAAATAAAGGGTTGTATCTTTTTTTTTTTTTTTCTCTTCAGCAATGTCAGACTTTCCATTTCCACTGCACCCATTAAGCTGTCATGTGTAATGTGGACTTGATTTTTTTCCTTGCAATTTATTCACTCTGTAAAAGAATGTTTTCTTTTCAGAGAACTGATGGCTATCAGCACAAGGAAGTTGTTGATGAGGGGTGGGGAAGAAAGTCCTAAATAATATTTGCAAGCATTATTGTTCACAAAAGCAACTGGTTTTCTGTGACAACTCCAAAACTCTTTTCAGTAGTTTTTCACAAACTGTAAATTGTAAAATATAACAGTGATTTCTTTTCTCCGAGAAAGCTCACACATAATGAGGGTTTCTAAGTTGTTTTCATGCTGTTTTCATATGTCATTTCTTAACAGAAATGGTCTCAGTCAATCTTCTGGAAATCTCTTTAATTTTATTTTTCTTCTTTAACAGTTTCTCATTATGATAAAAATGTGATTTAAATGACTGATCACATGAGCCAGCAATGTGTCCTTGCAGCAAAGAAGGGTAATGGTGTCCTAGGATGTATTAGGAGGAGTGTTGCCAGCAGGTTGAGGAAGGACCTCTACTCAGCCCTAGTGAGGTCTCACTTGCAGTACTGTGTTCAGTTCTGGTATCCCTTGTACAAGAGAGACATGGACATACTGGAGAGAGTGAAATGAAGGGCTACAAAGATGATGAAGTGACTGGAGTGTTTCTCCTGAGTAAAGGCTGAGAGAGCTGTAACTCTTCAGCCTGGAGAAAAGGACACTCGGAGAACTTATCAATGCATATAAATACTTGAAGGGAGGGTGCAAAGAAGATACTGAAAAGTTGTCTGGACATGGTCCTGGGCACCTGGCTGTAGGTGGTCCTGCTCAAGCAGGGGGGTTGGACAAGAGGAACTGCAGGGTCCCTTCAAGCCTCAACCATTCTGTGATCACATCGTAAATAACCAAAGATATAGGTGGCATTAATAGTTTTAAAACACCGTATAACAATGAAACATAATTGTATGACATTTTAGTAGATTTTTTCTGAAAACCTAAGACTCCTGAAAGTTGAAGCCTGTGTATGGAGAACATAAAAAGAGAATAAGTGCCAACTTAATTTCTTATATTTCTTGCTTTAAATAATTTACCTGTCTGTGTGTTTGGCAGAAGTATAAGGCATGACCAAAGAGATCTTCCTACAACTTACAGATCTCACTAAAGACTTCAGGAGGTGAGGGCACTGAACTGCTTGTAGGATCAATTCAAAATCAATATAACTCTATTCTTTGAGAATGACTCAAAATCCTTCAATCAAGTATATTACATTAGTAATTATGTATCTCAAATAAGCAGCAAAGTATGTATCTGAATGTAGAACTTCCTTATAGAATATTCTTGGGAATTGTGCATATTTGACTGAGCTAACCCTTGTTTCGGATATCCTGGAGGAAACTGTCATACCTAACACTGGCATTGTAGGTGGAATGGATTTCTTAACATCTTAGTTTCCAGTCTGCATTAATTTTACACCGTGTGTATGTTTTCCACAAATTTAAGCGTGGTTTGGTTTTCTGCATGTTCTTTTCCAGACACAGTTAAAATACCTGAATGAAGACACTGTTTCTTGAAAGGTAAATAGCAAAAATACTGCTGAGTGATTAAGTCTGGTGTTCAACTTCTCCTAGAAAAAAATGTTCCAGCAAAGCAAAACTTGTCTTTTAAAATATTATTTAAAATTAAAGTGTCATTATGTTGGCAGTAACATGAGATACTTTATTTTGAAAAAGTATTGTAGAAAAATAACTTTGAACTTTTTGGCAGTGGAAGTATCATGTCACCTTTATCTCTTCAGTGAACTGGTGGTCTTGGTGAGCAGAGAAAAAATCCAAATACAAATACATGCCATTTCAGGCATACCCTTTTGATAGGGATTTCTCCTTAACTACTATAAAAAGTCCAAAAAGAGAACCTGATTAATCAAAAAATCAGTGGCATCTAGCTGAAAAAATTTCTCTCCCAGTTACATGGTAAAAATTTTTGGAAGCTGCTCTAACTTCGGTTGAAATTTGCATCGGTGTACCCGAAACAACAAAATTAGCTTTTAGCAATTAATGCTGGTTGACAAAAGGTGGGGAAAGGAAGTTTCTGTCCTCTAGTGCATGAAAGTAAAGCGCTGTTTGCTGTAATTTTTCCAAAAAATAAATAAACTCTCCAATCAATAAAATATATCCAATGCATATTTTCTTTGGCTCAGTATAAGTCACATAAGATAAAATCATGACTCAGAAAGCCCTGATCACCAGTGACCGTTTAAATCAAATTGTTCTGCAATTGGCTATACAAAACCATACAAATGAATATGTGGATCAGTCAGGCGATAAGTTATTATTTATAACCTCATTTATTTGTTTACAGTCCTGAATAAAATAATAGTCACCTCCAGAGTGTGAAAACTCAGAGCTATTTCCAGAACAGAATGAAAAGTTATCTTGAATTAAATGGACTTAACCCTTTAGAAGAAAGTTTGTTTCATTATGAACTAAAAAACAAACAAACCTCTCAGTGTACTTCTCTAATTAATCTCCAGATAAACCCGAGTGACACTTAGTTTAATAGATTTATGAGTCAATCAAATATCACTATCTGTTTAAAGTATGGACTTGTTTTCAGAGGTAAAGCATTTTACCAAAGGACAAAAAAAATGCATAATCAGCTTGACAAAAGATGGAGGTCAAAGACATTTTATACTTCTTACTGACACTCTTAAAGTCACGGATATTCTTCCGAGTGAAGAGGGAACAATCTTTCTCAATTCAGCCCATGATTTAATTAGCTGATGGACCTTGAATTTTTGGTTCAGGATATCAACTAGAATTCACCTAATCTGCACACGAAATTCTAATTTGAAGTTGATCTGCTTGACACAAGTGTTAGCGGACAAAAGCCAAATAAGTTGCACAGGTGGTATGGTAGTTCTTGACATCAAGCTTGGATGCAGTAAAAGTCTGTGCAGAGTTTTTAGAGCTGGGTCAGATTTCTGAGGTTACCAAACTTTTACTTAGCACAACTATAGGGCAAAACTGTACAGACACAGAGAAATAAAAAGTCTTTTTAAACTTGCCTAAATTTTCAGCAATCCCTGACATTCAAATTTTGTGGTAACCTCTAGGACTTCTCCCACTGCTACTGGTGAGCACTTGTTCTTTAAATGCCCAAATAAAATGTTATTATAAAATGGGATGGGCATATGTGGAATTTTGCATTGTACTTATCTTTTTATTCAGTGAAAAGTATTTTTCCAAGTACATTGCAGATTATAGTTTTGCCCTCCAAAAAAAATGAAAATAACCCTTTTAGATGTGGTCACAGTGGACAATAGCTGGCAGTTGTTGCAGAAACAGTAATAACACCCTTGTGTAAATACACAACCATACAGTCTTTAATTTCATAATTACATATTATTTTTCCTTGCCTCATTCAGTGTTCAATGGTCACTTAATGAACTCTCATTGCAATGATTTATTTTATTATCTTCACTCAGTATGGCCCTGGGCATTTTAGTGCACTACTGTGTTACCTGTTGAATTATTGATTTCCTAGCGAGTTTTTCTATAAATTTCATTGTTAAAGTGTGTGAGTGCAGGTATTATTAATTAGAAAAAATATAGGCAATATTAATTAATTTATCTTCACCACTCCTGCTGTACTTCCTCTTTTACATGCAGACTACATCTACCTTGCTTAGCCTAGGAACAATCACAGGCTACCTTCCATGAAATACTGCTGCAAGACATTCTGGGACATACAGGAGCAGCTTTTATGGTGAGTAGACATATCTATGATCATATTGGTGCATTTACAGGGCTGTTAGTGGCATACTTGGATCTAGCATGAAGGGTAGCTTTTGGACACTGAATATTGTACAGTATCTTGTATCATCAGAACATTGTACTACTGACATCAGCTGCTGCAAGCACTCAGACCCTCTTTCAAATTACAGACCTTGGGCTTAAATGAGGAGCCCACAAAATGACAAACCTACAAGTTGTAACCACCTGTGAAAAGGTTGAGATTAAATGAAATGCCAGATATCACAAAGAAAACTCTAGATAAAGGGAAAACAGTTTCCAGAGCAATGTTCACATGTCTAAGTGTAACTCTTTATGTTTTCTATAACTCCTACTGCATTGAATGCCTTCAAGTTTTGGCAAGGAAGTGAATAAAAACATTTTGAGGTGAGGCCAACTATTGGTTTTGGAAGATAGATTGCTGGTCTGAAATATGTACTCAAGAACATTTCAATAAGCAGACAACATATCAGTCTAAACTAGAGTGACTTAGATAAGCAACTGCTATCAATTGCTTAACAGTGTGTTAATTGTGGCTGAATATGCACCCTTTAGCACTGATAACTCTGTACATATTGTTGCAGTAGTATCTTGTAAGCTTCAGAAAGCTTCAGAAACAATGCAGAGAGCATTGTAAACTATCTTAAGCATGCAAATGGAATTAACTTTCCCCAAAGTCAAGATATCTAATTTAATACTGAGTATGAGAACATAAGAGAGAAAAGGATAGAACATACTAAGGGGGCAACTTCACTCGATACAATGAACTAGGAAAAGATCTTTCTTATTTCTCATACTCCTCATATAAGGTGTCTGCACACACTTTTTATAAAGAGTTGTTCTGTTCTGCTTTATTTTTCCAAATTGAAGTATCTGTATTAGCAGTAAGTAGCACAAGTGAAGTGAGTTTGGAAAGCTGTGCGTCTACTGGGAGGACTTATATATTGCACCTGTATATGATAAACATATGGTCTGTGTCATAAGATTCACAGGTTCAAAGTTTCTTGAAAGTACCGCACACCTACACAGCCTCTGCAGAGTTATTTCTGCACACGCACAGTACTTTATGGCATCCCAAATAGATAATTCTGTTACACATGTGTATACCACCTGTGAAGCACATGGACAACAGGTCTGACGCTTCTCTTGAGACAATGGGTCTGGCAGCCATAGCTTCCTTATGAAGCTATTTTTTTTTCATTATGAAGCTTATTTTTGGAGTATGTGTATATCTCACAACCTCTTCCTTCCAGCATAACACTTTTAATGATGAACTATTTAAGTATGCTTTTTTTTTACTATGGTAATAATCCTAAAATGATAGATGTTTTACTTCATAATAGATCTACAATCTCTCTAAAGAATTCTGCAACTCGGGCTGCAATTTTTTTTAATGTATGACACAGCTTTCCAAAACACAAAACTTTTAACAAAGCTTTAGTTTCCATCTTAATGCTTTGTTTTGTTTATGACATATGTCATTTGAACACCTAATGTAAGTTTACCTAATTGAAATCCTTCTGCTTCTCATGTACGGAATCTCCTTCCTTTTATACTACTCCATGCATGACATTATGAAGCATATGTCCTTTTAAATTATAAATAATAATTTTATCTTGAATTACAAACATTATATGCAATATATTACCAAAATTACTGTCAGTAGGAAAACATATTGGGATAAAGTAAGTCAAATTATTGGATCATGAAATCAGTATTCCTAAAACAACCATGGAGTTATCTGATGGACCAGATGCTGAGCTGTGCTGTCTCCCTGCCTGGTGATTGTTTTGGAGCTTAGAGGCAGAAATTACAGTAAATTTTTCCTCATTTGTGAATTCAAAGGTAATCCATACATGTGCTGGAGAACACTACCTCCGTTGTTTGTGCAACATGAATTTACTATCAGAACTCCATAGTGTCTTTTCACACTTTCTGAGATGGTAGGGAGGAAAACAGAAGCTCACTTCTCTCTCAGCATGCATAGTTTTGCTTCCATCTGCCCAAAAAGTAAAAAATACGGGCTTGTCTGGCTGTCCAATTTAAATGATTTTTGTCATTCTGTTTTTGGACATTTGTATTTGCTTTTCAGTACCCTTCTCCTCTCATAGAAAAAGATGAGCAGAGGAATAACTGCTTATTTTCAAGAAGTATCTTCCTAACATATCAAAAGTCATTAGTGAAACAAATTATGAAATAAACATAGCTCATAAATTGAGTTTTTCTTCAAAGCTGCTTACAAACTGGAAGACAAGCTATCCCAAATTAAACCACAGTTTCTATTATGTGATTTTATGGGCTATTATTTTAAAGTAAAAGTAAAATAATCATAAGAAAGAAAGTAGAGATTTTCTCATATTATTGCCAATACTTTCTATGAGGAAAAACACAAAACCACTAAATTACAGCCTATGAAGTTTGGATTTTTAAAAGAATGATTTGAATGCTGCCTTTGATGGAAAAAAAAGGTAAATTTCATTATGGGTTTGCATTCTTGATTCTTACGTGTCTCAGTTTGGGTTTGCAATTTTTTGTCTTCTTTTTTTTTTTAAACACAAGTTCTTAAAAAAAGCTTCATTATTAAGCATTTCATTACCCTGACCTTTCTGTTATAAACATTTGGGCACAGATCTCCTACAAATGAGTTAGAGGGAGATAAATCACTCTCCTTGGCACTTCCTATGGTTTGCCAACTTTGTTCGCCAGCTTCTGCAGATGCCTTTCCTGGCATCAAATCCAGGAGCCTGCAGGAAACAAAAAATGCCAGATTTCTACTGATGCTCATGAAGGTTTTGTTTGCTGTAGGATAATGCTGTGTGCTTTGATAAATTCCACTGTGCTGAATCAGCATGGTGGGCAGTTTTAAATTTGTGACCTTCTTGAATTTGATGGTTTCCCCCATAGACAGTCATACATAACGTATAACAGAGACTGTCAAAACTACTAAAGTAAAAGAGAGCTGTATTTATTTTACTGTTAAGTCATCCATCCTCTGTGCAGATCTCAGGTGTCATGGCATTCTCCTGGACAATTTCATATGCTTTATTGTTTCTATTAGCTGTGTGCAGTGTCTTTTATTTGAGGGAGCGTATTCTTTGCACAGCCCCATTCTGTCACCCTGATATTTCATGTGTGCCTTTCATGTCTGGGCCTAGTTTCTAGAAATTATTCAGAAAAATTTTGTAGTCTCTTGCAGCCTAAACATTGCTACTGTTACATTTACTTTATGTGGAGACACAGGGGCAGCTTTCATTTCAGGGAATTGTTTTCAGAGCAGTATTACCAACATTAAAAAATAAAACCAAAATGCAATCTACCTGCCTTTGGGGAAAACAAACAAACAAACAAAAAAACAGCAAAAAAACCCTAAAACTAAAACAAACCTTCTCTTACTGATGACGTGACTTCTGAGGACTACTTTTAGAAGGCTTTAAAATCTCATGTGTAATTTTCTAAGCTTGAAAGCTGTCTTAGAACTTCTTTAGAAGGGTAGGCACAATCAAATCCTCACCTGAGGATGACGACAAAATCCTTAGGACAATAGTATGCCATTTTTTGAGACAAAGAGGTTTACAGAAGGCTGTGGTTACTTAAAACAAGTGTCTTTTTCATCCCTCCCATCTCAATCCTCAGTGTATTCTGACTCCTTTTCTCACTGGCAATAGCAGATGGGTTATTCAGGGTAAGTATTTTTACATTAACCATTGCTCAGTTTCCATGGGCATTGGCACAACAGGCCTGTTGCTGCCCCCAGCAGCCTTTTGACTCAAGTAGCTGCCAGCTGTCTAGTGCCTAAAGCCAGCCCTAAGACATCCTGTTTTCCTCAGTCAGCCACTGTTTGTAGAGTGGATAGCGGTATACCTAACAGTGCACTGAGAGCATCTGAGCTGGGATGATAAAAAAAGCTTGAAGCCATAAATTCTGATCACTGTCAGTATCTGAAGCAGGGACTATCAGACAGAAACCACCAGATTTGCCATTAAGAGGAACATACCTTTACAGTTTTGTTATCTCATTACCAAATACAGCAAATGCTTTTCATGATAAATGAAAACATGTTCATTCTAAAATAAGTACCTTTTCCTGTATTGGTTTTGGGGTTTCTTGCCACAACTCAGAGAACACAGAGATAAATTTATTATAGGATGTAAAGGCTATAAATGAACCAGGTTAGACAGCTATAGCAGAGACTTGTCTTGTGTTCAGCATGCTCAGGCACCAGGCCTAAATTTTCCACAGAGCATTGTTCAGGACCTCTGTTATTACATGGATTTAACAACAAAAAAAAATATTCTATATTCATTGTAAGTGCATAATCTCATACTCTGTATGTTTCCTGGTAAAACAAACAAGTACCACTGCTTCACCTTCTGCTTTTCCCCTGCCATTTCCCCTCCTCCCAGCATACAGTCATTTATTGCATCTTAAATTGACTTAATCACTTAACAGGTCCCAGACATATTTTTGTCTTGGTAATCTGCATCTATTAGACCATCATGTTATGATTCTTCTTTCCTAGGATAAGGGTGGAGGGAACTAGCATGCAAATTTTCCAATACTTTTTTAATTTTTTCTTTTAAAAAGAACAATATAACAATCAACACAAGCAGAAAGTAGCAGAAGGTAAGTCTGACAAAATCACTTTTTATTACATGGTCCCATGCACAGGATAGTTTAATGCATAATATTAGCCAAAGTGTTATCACCTCAATGCTGTGAAGACTGTATGCTGAGCCCTTCCCCCAATATAGAATCATAGGATCTTTGGGTTGGAAGGGACCTTTAAAGGGGAACGTGACATTTTTATTTGTAGCAGAGTGATATGCCAAATCAAGGACTGGTGATCTGACAGAACTGTATGCATGTCTTTATTTATGCATATACTGTGTTTATCTGTGCACTGGAATGCGCATATGATATTAATTACACAACATTTATACACTAGTCTGATAAATAACAAATAACATTATAATCTCTCATAAAATATGACTAATGGTGGAACACTTCTGTCATTGGTTTTGTGTCATCTGAATGTATGTACATATGCCCATGTGCATAGGAATTACTGTATGTGCATACAACATGTACTCACCAGTGAATGCTACCATTGTGAAAAGAACTCAAAACTCTGTGGCATTAATAACATTTTCATAAATCCCACCTGTAGCTGCACCTATATATTAATCTGCGGGGGCACTATCACACAGGTTGAAACCCCCAGAATAGGAAGCACAGTGGCTTCACATGCTGCACTGAGCCTCCAGGGGTGGAGGAAGCCCAGTAGCCATCTTTTAGGGCTCATTGCTGTTTTCCCATGGTGTCACACATCTCACAGCAGGGAAGAACCACAGACCCCACTACTCAGTGCTAGCTGTGGTATTCTGCACATCACCTGGCTCATTACAGAGCAGGTAAGTTACTTTCAAACATAGAGCAACTTAAGCTGAGCATGTGAAATTGTTTACAAAGAAGAGAAGGGCTGATATATTCACACTACAAAATCTGGTATATCAGAACCCCATTTAACTGTAAAGGAACCTAAATTCTTTATGATGAGAAAATACAAAGGAAGGAACTCAAACAGTCTTAACTCTAGCTCTACATTTAATAAGAAAGTTAATCTTTAAAAATCAGAGATCTTGAAATTAAAGAATCATTGAAATGATAGCCATAATCAGATGCCATTTAGCATTTTTTATCCATTGTTATGACAAGGAGAACAGCTATGTGAGGTCATAATATGATGCATATTAAGGTGGGTTGAATGGTGCACAGGCAGTCTTAAGCACAATGCAAAATGGGGGAGTGTTGTGGTTTAACCCCAGCCAGCAACTAAGCACCACGCAGCCACTTGCTCACTCCCCACACCCCCAGTGGGACAGGGGAAAGAATTGGGAAAAAACAAGAGAATTGGGTTGAGATAAAAACAGTTTAATAGGACAGCAAGAGAGAAGGAAACAACAGTGATAACAATACTAATAACACCAACAAAGGAATGTACAAGAACAAGTGATGCCCAATACAGCAATTGCTCACCACCCAGTGATCGATAGTCTCTCCCCGAGCAGCGATTCCTGCCCCCTGGCCAACTCCAGTTTATGTACTGGGCATGACATTATATGGTAGGGAATATCTCTTTGGCCAGTGTGCGTCAGCTGTCCTGGCTGTGTCCCCTCCCAGCTTCCTGTGCATCCCCAGCCTTCTTGCTAGCAGGTCAGCAAGAGAAGCTGGACTATCCTTGACTGCTTAGCAACAGCTCAAAACATCAGCATCTTATCAACACTTTCTCACCCCAGATCCAAAACACAGTCTCACAGTAGTTTCTGTGAAGAAAACCAGCTCTATCCTGGCTGAAATCAGGACAGGGAGCAAAGCAACAAAGATAGGAAAGAAAAAGAGCATCATTATGCTGTCATTTATTGTCTCACCTAGCCCAAGGATTGCAGCATACTGTGATGTTGTCTAACAATGCAGGATTCTGGGCAAACTTTAAACATCCTCATTTGATCTTACCTTTCTTATATGTATATAGAGAGAATATACATAAAAATCTATGTATGTGTAAAGAGGAACAATTTTGAAACTTTCCTCCTATTACTATTGAAATGGTGAGATATCTTCAGTAGAGTTTCTTGTTTTACATTTTTGTGACCTTTGTACCTTTCTTACTTTCTATTCACCTTGCAGAGCTTCTTATAACAATGGTTGCTATGTGCCTACTGTCAATACGTGGGCAGACAGACTGATTTAACTGTGTTTTCCTATAGCTTAGTGTTCATTTCTGTGAGGTAAGGACATTCTGAAAACTTGTGTCAGACACTATTAATCATGCTCTTTACCACATAGATGGCTCACTATACCTTTTTTTTACTCTTTCTCACCACCTCACTAAAATTAAAAAAAGCTGTCTATTGCATTGTGGAAGTAAAGTAGGTTTGCATAACAAACATGGGATCCTAAATATCTCTTGTAGGAAAATCTTTTTTCCTACCATTGCTTAATTTGTCTTGCACCATTGCAGTTTTTTACTAATGTTTTTATTCTCTAGGGGAAAGCAGTGTAGCTTTTCACCGCCCCGCTGTGGTCTGTGAGCCTGCAGGTGCAGCTAACAATTTCCCAAGACAGAATGGGTGTAGCACATGACAAAGAAGTTATGCAAAATACTTACGTCATATACACTTTGTTCTCCTTTGCCTTGCAGTACCGATTGCTGTAAAAATCAAAACTATTCAAGGCATAATAACTGAATGAAGTTTGCTTTCATATATGAAGATGACAACAGCATACAATACACAATTGCATACAATACACAATTGCATGCAATAATTACATACATAAAAAAGAACAACTTTACAGACAGTAAAACTGCTCCCTTCTGGGTCAGTGATAGCCACAGTGAAGAGTTACATTTGTCTGATATTCATAGTAATTTGGTAACCATCTCTTTACAACAAAAAAATGCTTTTCTTTCAACAGTTTTTTTCTATAACTGGTCATCGTAATGTAACTGCCATTGATCATTACGTTACATCATCATTGAATGATTATTCAATAAATTTTAGACAACACAGTTGTTACCTTCAGTGTCATTATTTGCATACAATGCATAGTTGATGAATAAAGCTAAATTTTCTAAAGAACAAAAACTAGATATACTATCAGTTATTTCTTTTCTCAGCATCACATGCAGAGACCTAACGATCTGGGTATTATCTTCTCCAAACATATTCCTATGCAGTTTCAGTCTTGCAAAACTTTACTAAGTAACAGGTATGTGCATTTAAATGCAGCTGAAGATCTTGCAGATAAAGCTACTTACAGAAGAAAAATACATTTGTTTTGGGAAGACACTTAGTAAAACACTGATACCCTTTGCATAGACTCATTCCAGGTATTTTATCTGAATTCCATTGATTCATAGCCTTTTACCTCTATGAAAGTGTATGTTTGTGACTTGATACAGTAGATGTGATATGGAGTCAAGAAGACACAGTAATAAAGGAAACCTGAGGGACAACTATTAACTTGTTCAGATACTGGCTTCAGAAAGTAGGCAAAGAGCTAGTAAGTATCATAGTTGAGGAGAACATGAGAGTGATTCAGGACACATTAAAACAACTGTGTTGTGTGTAAGTAATCTAGAATTCACTATGTCAAAGTGCAGAAACCTTGTGGCTTTTGAAGAGTGGTGCCAGAGTAAATTTGCATTCTATTATTTCCATATTATGTCACATAGACCTTAGTAATGACTACAGAAAGCAATTCCAGATGAGTTATGCTTGTGAAAACACACATACAGGGCTGCTGCTCACAGCAACAGCCTTATACCTGTCCAACTAAACTACAGTGACACATACCAAGTACTTCAACATGATATTAAATTGTTTATGTCTCTAACAAATGTCAAAAAATGAACACTATCAGGCTGAAACACTGGACTCCATTTCTGTAAAGACCTGATACGACAAACATCACTGAGATCCCATTAAGTTGCACTATCAAATAGAGTTGCACTTAATCTTGTCCACAGGCAGAGCGGACAAATGCAGCTCTCAAGATGCACGGTGTGCTGCTGCTGCCCTCTTAAGACACGTAAACATAAATAATTGTATGTGTGCTGTAGTATGTCTACATTTTCTCAAAGATCTTTCTCTATAAGCTATTAAAGAGTGATTATAATAAGAGGCTTGCCTAGTGTAAACTGATCCAACAATAAATACAGTCTATTACAAAACCTATGAAAAAACAAGGTTTAGTTTAAGGACCTCAAAGAATATGACAACAGAAATTTTTTTGTCAATTCGTATTGGAAGCTTTAAGAAAGCAAGGCACAAACTGTGCAAACAAATATATAATTAATACTACTAAAGCTTGAAGAAGAGCTATTAGCAGGGAGAAAAAAGGTTCAGTCCCTACCAATGTACTTTAGGATGACATACAGCTCAGTAACTGAGGTAGGCCATGAGATGATTATGTGAAAACTATAGCAAGGATGAGTTATTATCACTTTCCATTCCTTTAACCATTGTCAAGAGGCCTGATTAATGTTTGGTCATTTGCTCCTCTCTTTAAATTTTGTCTAAGACTTGGATATTAGAATTTTAATGGCTGCTTATAGATGTCCTTTGAAACTGAATTGCATATCATAGGGTAATATTTTGGCCTAGACTGATGTTCTCCATTTTCACTTGGCTGTTCACCTCTGCATCTTTGAATCGAGTTCAGCCAGACACAGCAGGGAAAGCAGAAAAGTTATCTCACTAAGTATAAAAAGATGAAGTTCTGTCTTCTTGCTCTCTATTCAAAAATTTAATATCACAAGGCCACAGAGGCACAGTGGGGTCTAAATAACTGTAATTACTGAACACATAAAAACTGTAAGGCCTGCTGCTTTCAGTAGTTTCTGGTGACTTTTAAATTTTTTAAATTATAGAACAAAATATGTCCTCCAATTTGAAAATAAGTACAGCCAATTAAAAAATACTACCCTATTGCAGGGTAGCATAGAATTACCTTCCTATGTTCATGGTTGAAGAAATTTCCAGATGCTAGTCCTTTTTGTATCACCCTTAACTGTGCATGCAGGTATCACCCTAAGAAAGACAGTCTATCCCTGATCATGAAAGCATTCAAGTGCTAATGAACATTTTTAACTAGAGACAGACAATATGATACCACATGTTTTCATAATAGAAAGAAAGACATAGTGTGGTACAGCCCCAACTTCTGCACATAAAAAGTTTTGCTTAAGGAGAAGTAACGCTGGCAGT
>NW_010552489.1:0-27771 GCF_000687285.1 Phaethon lepturus | reverse complement strand
TTCCTGCTGGGTATGGCATGTCAGGGACACTGTAAATTCAGACTACAAAGGAAAAACAATTCTGTTGCTGATTGTCCTCCAACAATTTATTAAAATAATTGAAATATTGTAGTTCTTTTTCCTACTATGTGGCAGAAACACAAGACGTTTTGAGAGTCTTTCATTAACATTAAAAAGTAATTAAAGTTTTGACCAAACATTTCCCACCCTGTTGTTCAGACAAATAAAGTAACTGAAATCTACTGTGTGTTTACTGGACATGAACAAATGAAAGGAAAATATCTCCATGAAAAAATGTTAAGATTCAAAAGAATTGCCACTATTGGAATAGCCACACCACCACCAGTGTTTTCTGGAAAAATAATCAGAATGATGACCTGAAAAGACTATGAAAGTCACCTGAAAGCTCTCCTGTGTTTTTCCATTTAGTTTGGTTGTTTAATAAAAGATATATAGTCTCCATTCTTCCTTTATGCAACAATCTTTACATCATCACTGCAACAACAGTATTGCTACAATTATTTAAAACTGTTAATTAAAGAGCAAATACAATCATTCTGTTTGTCTGTTGAGCACAAAAAAAATTTTTATTTGTTTATTTAATACTCCTTTCAACATTCAGTGTATTTGTTGGAGGCAATCATAACTCCAAATGCAAACTCTGGGCCAGAGTGGAATTTTGTATTAGCTGAAGGATTTTAAATGGATTTGCTGGAGCAAAAACACAGCACATAAGTCAGCTTTTGAGGACCCCACATATGTAACAATACTATAAACTGAAAGTCTTGATACAAGTCTGTGAAAGATTTTGAATTATTATTTAGGAAACTATTAAAAATTTTTTCAATTATATTTTACAGAATTTTACAATACAACTGTGAACAAACCAAAAGTGGAGAAAAGGGAGAAAATGAATATACCTTTTGTTCAGAAATATTAATGGATTTCCAACTTTTGCCTGAGTGAGAAGAAGGACACCACGTCAGAGGCAGAGTATGCTGAGTACTTGTCATGAAGCAGCACTCAGAATGGCTGCTGCATTTTCATAAGTAAAGAGCAGTCCTTTCTACAACATGGCACTTCAAGTCAACCAAAATAACATGAAGTGTTTTGTATTACTTCTGTCCGAGAGCATGTACTCTTCTTAAAAAGAAGTAAAAATACATTTTGAAGACTATTTAAAATATTTTTATTTTTCTTTTCTGTACATGTTTTTCATCTCTCTTTCATTGTTAGTGTTCATTTGTTTTTAATATGTTTCTTTCTGCTTGTACAGTTAATCTGCCTGAGCTAGGTTTTGTACCTTTCTGTGTGTTTATAAAATTCTATATATTCTGAAAAGGTTTATTTATTGCAGTGAAAAATTCAACTGCCTTTGAATTTACCTTTTGGGCTGGGCACATTTTCAATACTTTCTTGGATACTTTGTGGTTGACAACTTTATGCAAAGCACTTTCAAATGTAACATCATCTGTAGTTTCTCTTATGCTGCCAGTGTTAATTTATTGCAGAAAACTCTCATATGAAGCTTCATTTGCAAACCTCTCATATTCTGGTACTTAAATGTCACAAAAAAAGTTAGGGTTTATGTTATATCCTGCTGGTGAAATTTCAGCCTTTCCGCTATTTACAAGCATCTTCAGATTTTAACCTACTTTAACAAAGCATTGATTTTATCATGACATACTGGTTCTGCAAAATTTTATGTATGTGAATGCTTAAAACTACTGGTTCAATATTAATCAGAAAACAAGGGCTTTATTGTATCAGAATCTTGATCAGAATATGAATCAGATTTCCGCAACTGTGTAGCATAAATAATTGTTTTCAACACATCTGACTGGCACAACATCATGGCATGTATACGTTGTAAGTGTCTGGGCAAACTATAGGACAATGGAGGATCTGTGTTCTTATTACTTCATCCTGATTCTGATCTTTCTCCCTTTCTTATAAATAAATTGAAATTAATCGAGCAATTTTAGCATTAAAATTATACATGTTTTACTACTGAGAATCAGGCTTTCTTCCATGACAAGGTGGCTCTATCCTTTTCAGATTGTTTCATATCATTTGCTTTAAAGGCAAGGGTTAGTCATGTCTCATGTGCTCTCCAGTCTTGCACTTCAGTGTAAGCTTCCTTCTTCCCTTAATCTGTCATATTAGATATTTTTTCCTGTTTATCTGTACAATGGAAAATCAGCTAGACTATATGCTGTGACTATTTCTTAGCAGGGAAATATAAATCAGTGCCTTCCTGGCTTTTGAACTCACACAAGGGGAGATATCGAACTTACTACACTGAGAATGCTACACAAGATCATTTTATGACTTATTGGAATGCTTGTGGTTTATTATTAATCTCAGACAAACGAGGGCTTCCCTTTTACTGTTTAATTTTGTGTCTGTTCTTTAATTTGTGGGGTGTGGTGGTTAAATTCCATATTAATCTTCATTATGCATACAGAAGTATAAAAGTACTCAGCAGTCAGAGGAAATAAAATTTTGGAGCTTTTTATGTATTAGAGACTTTTATCAAGCCAAAACATTGCAGTGCTAGATATTGATTTTAATATTAAATTTGTAGAATGTGTTTCAGTCTGGCCATTACAAGATATCCTTTTTACTAATGCAAGTAATTCCAGGCACAATTTAGATAATTTGACATAAAAGTATCCTATTAATTTGGAAAAAACATCTATCTGGATGTCAAATAAGTAAATGTGTACATAAGTTAAAACTGAAAAGATAATTTGCATAATGTTTTCACCATTATCTCTAGGTCGATTTTGCATTTGCTTCTGATCAATCTTTCATTGCCATGTTTGCATTTCATAGAATCATAGAATCTTTGGGTTGGAAGGGCCCTTTTAAAGTCATCTAGTCCAACTCCCCTGCAATAAGCAGGGACATCTTCAGCTAGAGCAGGTTGCTCAGAACCCCGTCCAACCTGACCTGGAATGTTTCCAGGGATGGAGCATCTACTACTTATATAGGCAACCTGTTACAGTGTTTCACTACCCTCATTGTGAAAATTTCTTCCTTCTATCTAGTCTAAATCTACCCTCTTTCAGTTTAAAACCGTTATCCCTTGTTCTATTGCTACAGACCCTGCAAAAAAGTCTGCCCCCATCTTTCTTATAGGCCTACTTCAAGTACTGAAAGGCTACAACAAAGTCTCCCAGAACTTTCTCTTCTCCAGGCTCAACAACCCCAACTCTCTCAACCTTTCTTCATAGGACAGATGTTCCATGCCTCTGATAATTTTTGTGTCCCTCCTCTGGACTTAATCCAGCAGGTCCACATTTTTCCTATTCTGAGGGGTCCAGAGTTGGATGCAGTACTGCAGGCAGGGTCTCACCAGAGTGGAGTAGACAGGCAGCACCACCTTCCTCTAGCTGGCCACTCTTCTTTGGACGCAGACCAGTTGGTCTTCTGGGCTGTGAGCACACATTGCCGACTCATGTCCAGCTTTTCATCCACCAGCACCCTCAAGTCCTTCTCGGCCAGCTGCTCTCAATCAATTCATCCATGAACCCGTATTGATACTGAGGGTTGTCCTGACCTAGGTGCAGGACCTTGCACTTGGCCTTGCTGAACCTCATGAGGTTCAACATTCCTCCAGCTTGTCCAGGTCCCTCTGGATGGCATCCCATCCCTCAGGCGTGTCAACTGCACCACTGAGCTTGATGTCATCTGCAACTTGCTGAGGGTGCACTCGATCCCACTACATCATTGATGAAGATATTAAAGAGTACTGGTCTCAGTGTGGAACCCTGAGAGACACGGCTCATCACCGATCTCCATCTTGACATTGAGTCTTTGACCACTACTCTCTGGATCCAACTATCCAACCAATTCTTCATCTACCCAACAGTCTACCCATCAAATCCATATTTCTCCAATTTAGAGAGAAGTATGCTGTGGGGGATGTTGTAAGCATTTGTTCTACATCCCCTTGTTACAAATCACATTTGTAACATTGTTACAAATCAATGATATTTCCCAGTTGGTTTTACTAAAATCACTGAGGTTTGATTGGAATTGTTGGTGTCACTCATAGTGGAGGCTGACTGTTTAACACACAAGTTAAACAGTACTCTAGTGTTTTAGTAACAAACAATAGAAAATAGAATTGGGGGGGGATTAGGGGGAGCTGGGGGGAGAATGGAGAGAGAAAATCTTCAGTGTTCTCTTGACTAGTAAAATAAAAATATATGTACTACATGTATATGCCCTTCAGCTTTAAGAAATTCTTACCATAGCATAGTAGAATGCATATAGACTGTGTAGAGTGACTATTTCTTAACAGGGAAAAATAAGTCAGTGCCTTGACTTAGGTGACACCCATATTGATACATTAGGCAGGGGTGGCTGGAGAGCTAATTCAAGCCATAAGCATCTCATCATGCATATTGCTTCACTGTTAACTTACTCCTTTGCATAGTTTTGGTCCATGCCAGATAGTATTTTTGGGAGACAATATGAAACATGGAGGAGTAGCTGGTATACAAGTTGTTTGTGCTATGATTCAGAGGGACCATGAAAGTCTGGAGAAATGGGCTGACAGGAAGTTCATAAAAGGGAAAGTTCAACAAGGGGAAATGTCAAATCTTGCACCTGGGGAGGAATAACCCCAGGCATCAGCACATGCTGGGGGCTGAACTGTTCTTTGCAGGGTTGCAAAGAAAGCCCTGGAAGTCCTAGTAGCCAAAAAGTTGGCTATAAGCCAACAAAGTGTTCTCGTGACAAAGGCAGCCCAGTAGCATGATCTGCTGCATTAGGAAGAGCATCACCAGCAGTTTGAGGGAGGTGATCCTTCCTCCCTACTCAACAGAGGAAGTAGAGAACTTCTGGAGTGCTGCATCCAGTTCTGGGCTCCACAGGACAAGGGAGCAATTCCAGCAAAGGGCCACAAAACTGATAAATGGGTAGGAGAATGTCTCATGAGGAAAGGCTGAGAGAACTGTGACTGTTTGGCCCAGAGAAAAGACTTGGCAAGAGATCTTACTAACACATGAAGGGAGGGTACAAAGAAGATAGAGCCAGACTCTTCTCACTGACAAGACAAATACAATAAGCACAAATCAAAACATCAGCAAATTCCATCTGAAAACAAAAAAAAAAAGTCCCTTACGGCATCCAGGAGAAAAAAAAACACTTTTTTTTTTTTTTTTTTTTTGTTACAGTGGTCAAACACGAGCACAAGTTGCCCAGAGAGGTTTTAGAGTCTCAATTCTGGAGTTGTTCAAAACATGACTGGACACAGTCTTGGGCAACCTGCTCTTACTGACCTTGCTTGAGGAGGGAGGTTGGACTTTACAGTATCTCAAGAGGTCCACTTCCAAACTAAGTAATTCTGTGATTCTGTGAAGTTCAGTTTAGGGAAGTACAGCAGATCCTCCCAGCAGTCAGTGTGTATGAAGCTGCACCATGTCAGGCTCCTTCAGCTCACCATGGTTCTTCAACAGTATACGTTTGCTCTTTCCAGTACTGCCCTATGCATAGGAATGCAACATCCCAGGGCAGGAAACTATTGCGATGAAATGATTGCCTTGGTGGGTAGTGGTGCAATAAAAGACGACGATCATTGACTATGCCTCTGCTCATCTCCAGAATCCCAGAAATTATGTTAAGATGATATGACCTCCACACTCATATCATTTCAAGTATTCAGGATCTTAAAAAAAGAAAATAAAATATACACAATATTGCAACTCTACCTTAGGACTATTACGTGAGGCTCAGTGGAGACCCAAAACCAACTACTAATTACTGTGAATATAGCCAGGTTATAACAATTAACCAGAACAATTTTTGGCCCTGTTTTACTTGGTAGTAGAGATGTTTAGAAACCTGTTTCAAGCACATTCTCTTGAGTACTTCAAAAAAGGAAAGAGGTTTGGAGCGGTACCCTTTGTGCACTGTGTCTACTGTTCAACTGCAGTCTACTAAGCCTGAAAAAAATATGGGGAAAACTCACAAACAAACTTAAGAATTGTCCAGATTTTTAAAATTATTTTATCATGCTAAAAACTTTCCCAGCTGTCACCCAAACTAAACAAGACATTGGACTGATTTTAGCAGGCACATTCTCTCAGAAAATGTCAGTTTAGCACTTTTGTAAAAGTGACCTTTTACTTCCCTTTCCATAAAGTATCTAAGTTTATTACTAATGTTTTTTTCCCAACATTTTGTTTTTGTTTACTAGAACTTAAAATATATATAATGATTTTACTGTTGCAGTTAGGTAGCAAAGAAATGTTCAGAGTGCAAAAAATCTTCTTTCTTTCTTTGTTCACTCAGGAAAATTGCATAAAAATGGAAAATTATAATTGGAGTTGTTCTCCAACATTATAGATGCAAAAGGCCAAAAATAGGAAACTAAGCTTTATATGATTTTTCTAAAAATTATCATCTTTAATTCAACCATATAATTTTTAATCCTGATGGTAGGTTACACAGGAACCAGTTCCTGTGTCCTGCAGGTGTATAGTGCAGTGTTGCTGAAGCCCTCCTGAACTATTTGAGGATACGTGCTGGTATACACCACGGTACAACAATGTGCCAGTGTTCTCCTCTGTTTTGTCTCCTTAATTGTACTCAGTGCATATATACTACATTCTGGATTACATTAATCTCAATTTATGAAAAAAAATATGAATCAATTCAAAAAAGAGTAAATTATTTCTCATCTGTTTTCATCTTAGAAAATATTTTAACTTTTTTTTCATTATTAATTTTAAAAATAAGAGCATCTTGGTGAGGTGCAGTGGTAAGTAACCAAGAATTGCACCATTTTTGCTACAAGTGTAAACCAAAATGAATTAGAAAAAAAGTAATACAAGAAATCTGAAATAAAACACTATCTATACTGTACTTAAACATACATAGAGGATAAATACCTCTAATGAATCTTGCCTGAATGTATTTTAACTCAGACAACACATTTATTCCTGAGATAATTCTGTATGTATTTTATTATATTTTCCTGTTGCAAATTAAGTTATGCAAAAGATAATATAATCTTTAGGGGTTTTCTGGTATTAACTCCAATTTTTCAATTGATTACTAACTAACAACTCATTAGTTATTATTACAACTAACTTTGTACTTTGGGATAGAGAGAAAATCAAAGACCTATAGAAAAACCATGTTTTCAGATTATCTCCTTTATATTAACGTTTATTTGTTCCACCTTGTTAGTTTGCTTGAATGACATTAATTTTTGTCTGTTCTTTTGTCTTTTGTAAATGTTGCCATAGCTAAATTTGAAAGAATTTTAATCTATTCAATATCTCATTTTAGATTTATTCAGGTATGCAATTATATTATGCTATTATTTCACAAATTTCTTATCTAAATCCTGCAGCCTTTTATTTATGTTTGGCACTCTCATTCTTCCATACATTTGTTCTAATCCATTTTATTCTTTAACTAGGAGACATGCAAGACAACATTTTCTCTGAAAAACAAATTGTGTTAGTAACTACCACAGTGAAATGTCTTTGCTTTTCATGTTTCCTATATTCATAAGTTCTCAAATTTTAACCCACAAGCCAAAGAATCATCTTTGCTTTTTAAATGTAATCATAAACCACACAGGTAATTTGCACAGTACTTGAAGTAGCAAGTTATATGTGATTATATCAATGTGAGTTCTTGATGGCATTAATTTACTGCTGTGACACTGTAAGAATAACCAGAGCTTCAGATCCTAAACCTTTCCCCTTGTCTCTGATAATTAGTGCATTCCATAAGGAAGTGCACTTAAGATTTATGAACTCAGGCTGGTGTTCACAAATAACAATACCACTTTGAATCTTTTCTCTTATAGGAAATAAATAAATATCTATCTTGTTGACTCCAGTAGGTTTTCTTTACTGTTAAGGCAGGTATCTTCTGCCAAACCATTTCAGTGGTAATAGGCACTTACTCGGCTTTCTGATACAACCAATGAAATTGTTCTTTATACTGGACTAGGAGAACCCTGTTTTCTTGAAGTGCTTATGGAGTCATCCAGCAAAAACATACTAAGAGATCACCATACTTGTGATTATTTTTATTATTTAGTGAGCCCCCAAATATGCAAGGCATTTTCCTAACACAGAAACATTCACCAATTCCTAAGTATTTTCTGAAGGACACAATTCTCTGCAAACACTGGAAAATATGTAATCGAAAAAATCTACAGAAGCTGCAGCTCTGTAAGATGTGTTATCTTAACAGTGATGTTATATAATAAAATTGTTATTGTCTGAGCACCAGTCCTTCCTGCAGACCCCTTGGTAATGTTCTGGATATAAGTGAGGCAACAATACAGGGACACAAATGAAGTTCTCAACGGATTCTCCATTTTTGTTTATATTAGAAGGTTTTTTGATTTGTTATTCATTCATGAATGGGTGTTAATTGATATTGATCTCTGCCCTGTTTATTATCATCTTCTGGGGAACAAATTATTCTAATGTGATATATATGTAGTGAATTGTGGTTCGGGAGGCAGAATCAATACACATAGGAAAGTCTGAAGACACAGTTTTGCTTTGAAACACATTGTAGTTATGAAAGATTGACTTGGAAGACACAGTTAAAGGCATAGGAAGAGGACACCTACAAAGAGATAATAGTGATAGGAGCTATGATAGATATAAGAAAAAAACAAAAGAAGGTTGCTGACACCACAGATGGTAATACTTGGAAGTCAGCTTCCATCCCTCCTTGTCTGGAGTGCTGGACCTGCCTAGGATCACAGATGCATCTGCAGAGAGGATGAGATTCTGCCTTACTTGTTTTGTAGCTTTGCAACTGCTTAGCAAAATCAAGAGTTAGAAAAAGCACAGCAGTTCAAAGTTGCACTTTGCGTTCAAATAGAAGAAACCCTCTATATGAAAGTGTACATATTCTGTTTTAAAGGGTATCCAACCGAAATGCATGAGCCCTTCAGCTATTCTGCTTTGCGGCATCATTCCCTCCAGGATGCAGGGATATAGCCTGGCCATACTAGAGACATATGTGAAAACAAAGGAGCAAATAAATGGCAGTCTCAATGGGGGCTGAGATCAGCCACTGCAATCTCATGTTGTGTTTCAAAAACTTAACATGTACAGTTCTTTAATAGTCAAATATGTTCCCTTGGACACACCACAGGCCTGAGGACATGACCTTTGCCTCCTTGACCTCTTTTGTAAAAAATGAGATGGAGAACACTCCAGTAACTCTGAACAGTAGCACTTAATATTGATTATCCATTTTAAATTATGGCTTGTGGGGGAACCAGGACAAGTCTTAAATTTTACTGATTTCTCTTGTATTTCTTATTAATTTTCCAGGAAGAGAGATACAACAGAGGAGAGTGAATGAAAATAGTATATTGATCAACATAGCACAAAGAATCTCACTGGACAGGAAGGAGACTTTGATTACATAGAGAATTTTACAGTAGGGTGAATTTTCTTTTCTGCACATTGTCTTCCTTTTCCCCAGTATCCAGCACTCTTTGCCATCCACTCAACAATCATAAAACAGAATAAAGCAGAATCTGCTAACCTAAAATATTATTCTGCGTATTTCCAGACCAACTGGAAACTAAATTCTTAATCATAAGTTTAAAATTCCTAAATATATACTTAACACAATACCAAATTTGTGGGTCACATATGTTACCACTAAAGTTCTATTTATGGCATCATTTTTGCATACTATGTCTTCAGCAAAGTCTCAAATGTTTGTCTTTGAACAAAAAAATGTTTGTCCTGAAGGAGAATTGAAGATGAAGTTCAGCTCAGAGCATAGTGTTGACATTGCAGACCTGCCTTTTCAGGGCATAGCTGAGGCTTGAATGGGCATCGGTGCACCGAGCAGAATATTCCTAATTCAAAATGTGTTGCTAATTATAATCAAAATCTTTGAAAACTGAACAATGAATAAACACTCTGGAGTCTTCCTTGTCTAATCAGAACTGAAAAGAAATTACAGTCACAGCACATGTCACATTCATTTGTATAAATTAAAAGTAGGGGACTTTTACAATTATAGCAAGTTTACTAATACTTGCTTATTAGAAATATAATGATACATCTGTGTAATCTTAACCATGTGTAGGGGTGCTTTGACTCGATGGTGACAGAAATATTGTGAGCTGTGCCACTGCAATGTCATTGTGCACGTGAGAGGGCTTTCATGGAAAGCCAGTTACTTTTGTGGATGGATAGATTCTGAAGTAGGCTGCTCCTATGCCAGAGCAGTATAATCAAAGCAAGTCTTTCTTTGGAGAGTGGTAAGTATAATGGAAAAGAAAGGAATATATTTACTGAGCAGTAATAGAATGTTTTCTAATAACACTCAGTTTGAAGTATTGCCAAGTCTTTCTTAAGGACTAATGGAAATGCTATGTCAGTATGAATAAGAAAAGATTATTTTCTCCAGCAATAAAATGAATGATAGAATAGTTTATTCCTATTGCCAGAAAATTTATACTGACAAATATACTGATATAATTCATTGTGTGACAAAGAACATTGTATTGTTTCGTCAAAGAAAAGCATCATTTTAATTTAAAATGAATTGTACTTTACTAGCTGGTACAGACTTCATAGATCATAGATCTAAGTAATGAAACTGATATAAAGAAAACAGCTAAGACATTACTTGAACAATTACCTGATTAGAACAAATTAGACCTTGATCAGTGTTGTTAGCATTTTGAAGAAGATATTCTGCATGAACTGATTCATTTTACAAAATTAAAATTCTTTCCATAATATCAAGCTTTAAAGTTTAAGTATACCTCAAGGTATCCAAGTTGATTCACATACAGGAGGGGAAAAAATAATTCTGTCATCATCTGCTCTGTAACAATTGTTCTAGAAAATTATGGTCCTCCTGGAGACATTTTAATCACTCATTGTATTTGAATCATGCAAAGCATGTTATTAATAGAAATAACTCCTCAAAGGGTCTCACTTTGTTAAGGGATGAGTCATTGTGGTACACGAGTGTAATGACATGATATGTAAAAATGGAATGCTTTTAATCTCTTTCACCCAGAAGAAAGTGTGGTGTGAAATCATTTCCATGGAGGACAAACAGCATCTTAGAAATCATCCATTTTGACATTTAGTGCTGGTTTTGTTACTAGTATGTTGAAGTGATCCTAGTGCCTGCTGTTCTGACATAACTGAGGGCAAGATCATTTCAGAGCTCTCTAATTGTCCAGAGGAAGTGACAAGTATAGAGGAAGAACTTGGAGAAGAAAAACAACAACAAAAAATAATAAACAAAAAAACCAAGCCAACAAACAAAAAGCAGCAACAAAAAAATAAATCTAGCAAAAAAGTCTTAAAAGGATAATTTCACTTCCCAGAGGATCTCTTCTGCTAGTTCAATGATTACACTGAGGAAAGAAAAAAGAATAAGAGAGATTGGAGCCTCAGAGTAATAGAAAATTTAGACTGACCAAAGTGGGTGTTTCTCTCTTTTTCTTGATAACTTTTGCTTAGAAAATCCAAATATGAAGTAGGTTTTAATATATTTGATAAAGTGCTCAGCTGTTTTCCTTCCTTCCCTTATAGATAAAAAAGGTGTTAGAAAGAAAGTAACTAAACATACTGATACGGCAATAGCAATACTTTTACTTTACACATTTTGATTACCAGAAACTAATGAGAAATCAAATATATCCATAATCCTTAAAGGTTCCAAATCACATTAAACCTGATGAAAATTAGCTCAAGATGGGATTGGATATTTAGTGGTATCTATTATAATAAGAACAAGAGACATGAAAGAAAGTGGAAACAGGAAGTTACTCTGTTACATTTAACAAGTAGGATGTACAGATTATTAAATTAATGGAGGTTCACTGAAGTTCTTGAGTAAGTGAACTAATTTTTAAAACAATTTCTGTTGTATTTTAAATATATGTTGGATTTTTTTTTCTGATTAAACTTATAACCTTTCCAATTCCAAAAACCAAAACCAAAAAAATTGCTTCATTTTTAATCTTATTATGAAAGATGGAGTCTGTCCTTCCTCTAAGGAAAGACAGGCTGCCAGGTTAACTGATCAGGTATCTGTAGTCAGAATGTGTCCCTTATGATAAGCAAAACCTTCTGGTGCTAAAGTGCACCTCCATTGACATGCTTTTAGAGACTACAAAAGCAGTCTGAAGTCACTCCTGACATAACAGTGTATTTTATATCATTGGACGTTACTGCAGAAACCAAATTTAGAGTTCCATCATTTCAAAAGACCCATAAAAAATGAAGCAGAAGAAACAGGATGGGAACCAAATGTGAAGTTTATTTTAAAATTTTCAATGAAGATTAAATACTCTATTGTATTATTCTCTACTGATATCGTACATATAAGTATTTAAATCCTGATTTTATTTTATTTTTACTATATTTCCCCAGTCCTCTAACCAGCTGTTTTCTCTTACCTGGAAAAAGGCCAAAATAGAGTTTCTGTGGGATGCTCAAGAGCTGTAGCCTAGTTTCATGGCATGGTAGAAAGACAATGTCTGATCTGCAAAACCACAGTGGGACTGATCATATATTTTCTATTGCCTTATTAGAGGCTACTGAGCATATATTAAATTTTATGACTAGACAATATTTGTTGTGAGGAAAAGAATGGAGCAAAGAACAGAAAATAAACAACAGGAGGTTGATATAATCTCTTCTGTAACTATAAGTCTATTATCATTCTCTGGCAGTGAAACACCTAGCTTAGTGCCAGGCATTTTAATTCTAGTGAGGCTGGATTGCACTTACTTTCCTGAACAGTCACATTAAATTGATTAGTACTAAATTAATTAAAATGGTAAAAAGGTTTGAGTAGTTAGAGATTTTCTTCCCATCAGTCCTAAAACTGAGAGAGAAAAATGAAGCACTGAAGCAGTGAGTTACACAAAATGCTTCCCAGTTATGACAAAATGAATTCAAAGAGGCAGTACTTCAGTTTTGATTTCTGCTGAGTAGTATGGGGTGCCAAGTATTAAAAGTTGTATTCCTGACAGTTCATCTATTTTTAGGAAGAGACTGTTCCAGGCCAAATAATAGAGCTATGTTTATGCAAACAGCTCAGATCTTCAGCTGGTAAAAACAGTAATAATAGCAAAAGCATCAGCAGTAGTAACTGTGTAGTTACTGTATCTAGACAAGATTATCAAAAGGCAAGGATCTCCCATACAAATAAAGAATAGAAATACAAGGTGAAAGAACTGACCAATATGAACACTGTTCCTGCTTGGAAGAACCTACAATGCAAGGATGAAGAAAAAGTAAAAGATGAGCACAGATGCAGAGAGGAATTTGAGGAAACAATACATCTGAACTGATCGTTGTGACAGGCAGCAGAGACCATGCATGAGTACTTTAGCCATGGCATATCTTTGTAGGCACTGCTCCAAAAAAGGGGTTTGAAGAAGGGTTTGAAAGCAAATGAGGAAGGCATTACACAGATATGCAAAGCCTCCTGCCTGGATCAGGAGTGCTGGGGTAGAGAATTACAGCTGTATTGATTTGAGTATGCTGATATATATTCATATCATCACAGTCTCTGACATTAAAGTATAAATAAAGACAAAACTGCTTACAAAATCAGTGTTTCTCTCTTTCAAAAATCCAGAAATTATTCTCCTACTGTAGAACTGTGAGCTAACCATAGATACATACTTTTTTTTTTTTTTAATCTAGTATTTAAATGGCTGTGTAAGAAAGCCTGAAATGCTGTAATAGCATGTGATATGTTATTGGGCAAGCAGATCCCTGAAGAAACCGAAGTCTAGTCTCCTGAAACCCAGAGCTGTGGTCCTGCTTTTTGTCCTATTCCCTCCTCCTAGGATCATGAACCTCACCACCTTATGGTCACTGCAACCAAGGTTGTAATTGGCTTTCACATCCATGAATGGTTCTTCCTAGCTTGTAAATAACAAGTTCAGCAGAGGATCCTTACTTGTTGGGTTCTCAGTCACCTGTGTCAGGAATTTGTCATCAATACGTTCTAGCAAATCTCTGAGACTGCTTGAACCATTCTATGTTGTTCTGCCAGTCGATATCACGGTGGTTGAAGTCCTAGTAATATGACGTTCCTTTCAGTCATCTGAAGAAGGCCTCAGCTACTACTTCTTCCTGGTCAGGAGTTCTACCTGTACCTGCTGTACCAAGCAGGTACCTGTTGCAAAAGCAACCACGTTGATCTGCCTGCTAATCTTCAACCACAAGCTTTTAGCTGGCTTATTACCCATCCCCAAGCAGAGCTCCATGCACTCCAGCTGCTCTCTCACATAAGGGCAACCCAAAGGGCAACTCCTCCTCCTCACCTTACTGCTCTGTCCTTCCTAAGAAACCTGTATCCATCCATCACAGCACTCCAGTTGTGTGTACAGTCCCACCATACTTCCTTGAACTCAGTGAGGTCATAGCCCTGTAACTGCAGAACAGACTTCTACATCTTCCTGTTTGTTCTCCATCCAGCATGCATTAGAGGCATTTCAGAGAGTGTATTGCGTTTGCAAGGCAAGGTTTTGGTAGCAGGGTGGACTACAGGAGTGGCTTCTGTGAGAAGCTGCCAGAAGCTTCCCCTATGTCACATAGAGCCAGTTCCATCCGGCTCCAAGACAGACCCACTGTTTGTCAAAGCTGAGCTAATCAGCAACAGTGGTAGTGACTCTGTGATAACATAGTTAAGAAGGAAAAAAACCTGCTGTGCAACAGCAGCTGTAAGAGCGGAATGAGAATATGAGAGGAAAAACTCTTCAGAAACCAAGATCAGTGAAGGAGGGGGAGGAGGTTCTCTACGTGCTGGAGCAGATATCCATCTGCAACGCATGGAGGACCCCATGCTGGAGCAGGATGCACCCAAAGGAGTCTGTGACCCCATGGAGAACCCCATGTTTCAGGATCTGTGACCCTATGAAGAGGAGCTCATGCTGGAGCAGGTTTGTCGGTAGGGCTTGTGACCCCATGGGGGACCCACACTGGAACAGTAATTTCCTGAAGAACTGCAGTCCCATGGAAGGGATCCACACTGGAGCAGTTCATGAAGAACTACAGCCCAAGGGAAAGACCCATGCTGGAGAAGTTTGTAGAGGATCAAATCCCATGGGAGGAACCCCACACTAGAGCAGGGAAAGACTTTGAAGAGGAAGAAGTGACAGAGACAATCACAACCCCCATTTCCCATCCCCCCTGCACTGCTCAGGGGGAGGAGGTATAGCCTAGAAGGAAGGGGTGAATGGAAGGTTTTTTAAGATTTGGTATTGTTTCTCATTATCCTATTCTGATTGGATTGGCAATAAATTAAATTAATTTCCCCAAACTGAATCTGTTTTGCCCATGACAGTAACTGGCAAGTGCTCTCCCTGTTCTTATCTCGATCCACAAGCCTTTTTTTGCATTTTTCTCCCCGTGTCCAGCTGAGGAAGGGGAGTGATAGGGCAGCTTGGTGGGCACTTGGCATCCATCCAGGATCAACCCACCACAAAGAGGCACCCAGGTGTGCTAATTTCCCAGTACAGGCTTGAGAGTTTTCCCTACCAGGCTGTTCTGCAAACACTTCCTTCTTTACGTGCCTATGCTCAAAGAGATTGCATTTAAAATCTGTTTTGTTGATTACTATATCCCTTCTGCTCCCATCATGCCAGGCCTTTGGCTTGCCTACCCCACCCACCAGAACTTCTTCACTTGTTGAGTAATCTCTCCTCCCTGGTCATTCCTCATTTAAAACTCTCCTTACCAGGTTTCTTACCAGCCATACCTGGCTGTTGGCAAAGATAGCTTTGCCCCACATAGTCAAGTGGATCCCATCTCTTCCAAACATCTGTTGACCCCCAAAGAGGATTCTGAAAGTGTTTTTATTCCCTTTATTTTCAGCTTGAAGTATTATATGTCTATTTCACATGCTCAGAAACTCTTCTAAATCCTTCATGTTATTTTCATACAATATAAGGTGCTCGGGTTGATTCATTAAATTTACAAGAGGTATGTGCTTCTCACCTGGTTTCTAATGCAGTATAACTATTTTTTTGTATAAAATATTAACCAACACAGCCTTTAATTGTAAAGGAGATATTCATTCTACAATTACCTCTGTTCTCTCAGTAAACTTTCTGGAGATCTCAAGTATTCATTCCCAAACTCATTGTTTCTTCAGTGAAAGGTTGGTATGCAATTACCACAGGCAAAGACCCTCTGGGCAAATCATTACAATTGCAAACTAGATGAGACATTTGATTTAATACCACATCTTGGTATGATGTGATCATTAAGATTACAGAATTCCTATAACCAAACTTAAACAAAGACATCAAACTATAAATGCAGTTTATACACACCCAGACTCCTCCTGCAGACACAGGTGCAAGTAAAACTAAGCTCATATTTTTGATCAGTGTAGCCACTTACACCTTTCACATCAGAAATACTTCTACATAAGCTTGTAAAAGGATTAGGTTTCCTAACATGCACTTTCCCTCTCTTCTATCTTTATTACAACTGTGATTCTACTTCCAATAAAGTCAGCTGGATTTTTCCTGGTATTGTAACATAAGCAGAATCAGATCAATTACTTGAGCAGCCCTCCTAACCTTCATAAACTGCAGATGAGTGTAGAATAGGGAGGGGAGATATGAGGAACTGTGCCTTTACAAGGTTCTGAAGTGACCTGGAGCAGAGTGATGGTGTACGGAGCACATAGCACAAGTGGTGAGCAGCCAGGGCCCTCAGGAAGCTCACTTTTCCTGAGGCTTGCCAAGCCTGCAATCAAAGACAGCTTTAGAAAACTTTTATATATATGGCAGACCAAGCTGTAAAATAGTTAGCTCAGGGGACACAGTGTTGCTCTAGCAAAACCCCTTGTCTCCAGGCTACCATTACTGTCAACTCTGCAGCTAGATATTTTCTATATAACTAACACAGACTTTAGCCCCATCTTTGAAAGGAATGTATGTATGCCAGCACTGTTAAATATCAGAAAAAGGAAATGTTCCTTCCAACTGAGATGTGACATAAAGATATTTTTAGAAATTGATGCTATCTGGTCTTTCAAGTTTCTGCTAAGGCTACAGCAGGGTCCAAGTCTCTCAACATTTTGATGAAAATTGTCTGTATTTTTTTTCAGAAACAAATTGTTTGTGAGTTTTTTAAAGAAAATATGTATTTACAGCCATAGTTCAATTTGAACTAGGTGCTCTTCATTAAAAAGCTGATTTCCTGTTAGAATTTATATAGCTTTTAAAGAGGAGGAGATTGTTGCTCCTGAAAATACACTACAGAATCTGCTACAGGTACTTGTTTTACCTGGAAGGCAGTTTTTTTTCTCCTGCATCATCTGTTATTCCTTCCTACCATTAGCTGGACACACCAGAAACTCTAGCTATCAGCATTCTAGGATGATGTTCAAAATTGGTGCAAAATCAGGTAGTCATTCTCCCTTTCCCCAAATTATTTTCCTCCTCTCCCTAACTTTTCTCATCTCTACTAATCATGTCTGCTTGACAGATGAGTATGGAGTATTGATTTTCAAGGTAAGTTTTTTACAGAGTAGGAAAAAAATCTTTTAAGATTCAGTCAAAACTGTCATTTTTTATGCATGTCTGTAAATGTGACACATAGCAATAGCTACCAGCATCTGAGTAGAAATCATGCCCATCTAGGGTTTACCTTTACAGATTTTTTTTTTTTTTGTGACATTTGCCATCAGGTGCAGGAACTAGCTGAACTTTGGATAGATGGATCACCCTACTTTTAAGCAAACTAACTTATTTAAATGTAAAGAGGTCAGCCTACTAAGAGATGCCTAGAAGCCAAACACTGCTAGGGGCTGCTTAGTGTGCTTAAGAAAATTAAGGCAGAGTGACTGTACATACAATTATGGAAGAAGTCTCTGTTGCTATGTCTATTTCCCATTCTATCTAGACATCACAGGTGTGCTTAAATAGGCAGGAAATATCATTGTAATGATGGCAAATAAGCCATTCCTTTGTGTAAGCCACTCTCTCTTGTATATGATCTCAGTTTCACCCTTGTATAAGTTGTTACAGAAAGATTTGCTGCTGCCTGGAGGCTAGAAAACTTGAAACAACCAAAGTATTAGGTTAAGTATGCTATATCCTTACACTCAGTAGTTTGCAAAGTTATTTTACATAACTTTCAGAAAAATGCCTCTAGCATTTGAAATGATGGCTAGATTTGCTTTTTCTCACACTGTGGGGGTCAGACTTCTCTTCAAGTTCTCTATTAATGAGAGGTTTTGGCTTTCTTTCTAACCAACTTAAATATGGATTGTTTCCCTTTATTTCCTCTTTTTACTCTTAATTTTCTTTGCATGAACTATACACTTACGGAAAATTGCTCAACTGCCAAGGGATCTTTTTTAGCAATGATTTAAAAGGCAACATGACATATTCCTAGTTACTCAGCTTTCCTATTATTTAGTCTGAGAACTTTGCTTACAAACTTCATTGGTATATTTTAGGAACTTTAAATTCTGATGCCTTCTTGCAACTCAGGAACTTTGCCTAAGCCAGTTTTTTTCCTCCTGTTCCTAGGCAATTGCCTTAGCTGTCAGCACATTTCCAGGTAGCTAGGACAGCATCTAGCATCTCAGACAGTTTCTTAATGAAAGACCCATGCTGATCCTTCTATTTATGCATTAGATCATTGACTCATCTAGGGCTCACCCTAGACCTACAAGGTACAAAAGATGCTAGATGCTGTCCTAGCTACCTGGAAATGTGCAAAAGGGAAAGATTGTTCTACAAACATAGGCAAATAACTCTGCCTTTCCAAACAAGGTTCATTAGGGAGTTTACTATATTTATGTTGTGTGTGCATATGTGCATAACATGCACCTGTGTACTTTTCTCCCTCCATTTCTTCCTATATACTTTCAGAAAAATATTTTCATTTCTCTGCAACTATGTTCATTGTGATAATGATGGTTTGTCCCAACCCTGTATGTTGGTTCATTTGTATGCTTTATATACCACAATTGTGTAAGGAACTGTTCTAGTTTGTTTAAGCTTTTTCTGTTTTGCAGTGGTTTTACTTGAATATGGTGAAAGTTTTCCCCCATTAGTAACTGTAGTATTAGCATTGGCTCTTGAATTAACCTGTAACTGAAGTGAAACTGTAACCTGTCTTCCTTAAACACTTCAGAAATTTTTTGTTTATTATCCTATATTAAGCAGATGGCAAAATGCTGTAACGCTTCAGACATGAAATGCTGACCTATGGAGTTTGATCACTGATTTCAGTGACCCTAGGATTTCACCCAGTTTTTTTAATGCTGGAGCTTAAATTCACATCTGAACTGTAAATATCTATATTTTCACCAGGGGTTGAAACTGAAGTCCTGAGCTAACAACATTTTATGGCTTCAGAAATTATCCCAGTGGATCTCACAAATTTCCATTTGGCTGAGGGAATATAAAAATTACACCATGTTCAAAAGATGAGCCTGTGTTTCTTTGAACCAGATTTTTCAAGTTGGCAGAAATGGACAGCAGACCAGGACTCAAAACATACCTTAACAGTGAGGTTTGTTTAAACTTCCTAAGAGTTTATAGCAATATTCAAATTTTTAGGTGTATATATATGTATATGTATATTTTATCTAGTAATGTAAAACCTATTTCTATAGTAAATGTAAAACCTATTTAGTAATGTAAGTGTGGTGGACTGACCTCAGCTGACAGCCGAGCACCCAAACGACCCCTTGCTACCTTCAACCCTGTAAGACAGGGGTGGGGAAAGAGAATAGGGAGAAGGAAACAGGCAAGACTAACAGGTCAAAATAATCACTCACCAGTTGCAAAACAGATTTGTCTTGAGGGAGTTTAACTAACTTCATTGGTAATTAAAATTAATATATAAGTATTGATTGAAGTATTAGGAAACAAAACCAGAAAAGCACAAACTTTCTCCTTTCTTGGGCTCAACAGCACTCCTTCAGACTTTGCTGTCAAGTCAGGTTGCATTTGGTCCCTTTTTTAAGGGACATATGAGCAGCTGCCTCCTCCAGCTGCTCCAGCCCAGGACCAATCCAGCCTGGCTGATGGAGCCCAGCCCAGTGCCCAGGGAGTTGCAGTATCTGTCCAGGCTGAGGGATGTGGGTGACCTTTTCCCATTTGCAGGTTCAACTAGTAAAGTAACTGAGCACTTGTCCCAGAGATACACACACAGAGACAACACTGTCACAGCCGGTCACTCGCACGGCTACAGAGGAGGCACTTTGACAGCACCTCCATACAGGACTCAGACACAAGGGCAGACAGCCCAGCCCCCTCCTCCTCCTGGGCCGGCAGAGACAAGGTCACTGGTGCAACACACTTGGGACACTCTCCAGGTTCACAAAGACATGACATTTGTGGATCCCCTGAGTACCAGCACAGCCCCTCTGCTTGCCTGGCACCCCGACCCGATCCCAAGCTCCCTTGCCTGCCCCACAAGTCCCCAACTCTCTGGCTGGTCCAACTCAGTGCTCACTGTAAACATACAGGACTCACACACTCACCCCACAGTACCCCACACTCATGGGTTCCCCAGGGCACACCAGAACAGACCCTCTGCCCACCTGAGATCCCTGCCCTGACCCAGGGTCTCCTACTCACCAGCTGGTTCAGCTTGAAGTTTGCTGGGGATTGCACATCCACACCCCATGCACACCAGATTTGGGGAGGACACAGACACTCACCCTGCAGCAGCCAGCACCAGGCACATGGGCTGTGACCCACAGTCATGCTCCAACCATCAGTGCCGAGCCCCTCAGTTGCCTCCCTCATGACCGTGCCCCCCAGTAGCTGGTTTTGGGACACACATTGTTCTTGCCTTGTGTCTAGAGGTTAAAGACCCCACCTGCTCTAGTAGCTCACTCGGTATCCCCCCAACTCACTCCATTCTCTGATATCACAGGCCAGGCGTGCCCCCACCCCGGGTCTGACTCCAGTGGTTGGCATCAAATTCCACTTGCACACACACAGGTCCCCCAAGTATCTGGCACTTAGTCCTTGCAGCACACATGCACATGGGACAGAGAATGAGATTATGTAAAGAAGTAGTTAAGAAAAGTATTCATAAGAAGATGTAAGAAGATAGGACAGACTGCAGTGATCAGGTGTGGGGTTCAGCCAGATAAGTGTACTGACCGGTCCTGTTTTACACATGACTGGACCCCTTTGTATACCTTTCAGTCTGTCCCAATTTGTTCCTTCCTGTTCCATCTTCCACTGCATGTCCCTACATGTGTCTGTACAGCTCTGTCAATTCCTGTACTCCTCACAGTCCAGGGCCACTGTCAGTTGCAAAGTCCAGGTGGATCTTCCTCAAAGTGGCAACTGTAGTCTCTTGATAGCCCATCAAGGGCTATCAAGACTGGCAAGGTTTGTTTCTTGTCATTGACTCCATCTTTGCTTTGTTAGGTATGTGTCTTGGTGTATTTAGGTTTCTTGATTCCCCCTTTTCCCTTGGTTTCCCAACTGACCAGGTCCACAATCAAGATAACCTTGCTGGAATAAATACTCCCACACTCTCACATACCCTTACCAATTAGTGTAGCTGACCAAGTTTTTATGATCATTGCCTCCCTTATCACTTGTCTGTCAGATTTATGTCTCTCTGTGTTCTCGTCTATGGCTTCCTCCTTTTCTCAATATCCCTTTCTGCATTGAAAAAGCTCCTTGACCAGATACCCTTAAAGGACCAGACATTCTCCTTCCACATACTCTAGCACCCCTCGATGAGGTAATAAACAGCACAGGGGAAGTTGCAATCAGGATGTTGTTGTTTCTCTCCGTGTCTCCTTTTTTCTCACTGTTTTCCTCTGTTCCTGTATGGGTCCTCAACATGTGGCAGTCCTTTCAGATGTGTGTCTTCTCTGGCACCACACAGCACCTACACCACCTTCTCTTCCTCTTTCTCCTCCTTCTGCTCCTTCTCTTCCTCCCCTTCTTCTCACCCTGCCACTCCATCTGCTGTTTATTACTCTTTTGTTCCACCCTCCTTTCTCTCCCCAGAGTTTTCCTGCTCGCTCTTAAATATGTTTCCACAGAAGCACCACCACCTTGGCTGAGGGACTCAATTATGCCCTGTGGTAGGTCCACTGGAGCCAACTGAAACCAGCTGTGTCTGGCACTGGGCAAGCCTGGCCTCTCCTCACAGGGGCTGCCTCTGCAGTGCCTTCATTGCCAGCATCTTGCCACCTACACCCAATACAATAATCCTGAAAGTTTGAAAATAATCTTGATTTAAGATATGACAAGACTATTACATTTATATTTTTTAGAGGATGAGTGTAGAGCATACCTTTTTTCCCAGTTATGGTACAACCATTGTCTTGTACTTGTCTCAGACATCTCATTTCCTGTCTTTGCTGGGCACAGATTGTTGGGTTTTCTTGTCTGTGTTTAAGTAACATCTAATATGAAGGAGTTTTAGTAGGTAACCTGCAGGGCAAAAAGGCTCTCCTCATATTTGTAACATGTTCTTAACACTCATCAGACTTCTTCCCATGCTAAAGCACACAGAAACAAAAATAAACTTCATCTGAAAAGGTTATTTTGTGAGGAAGTGGAGGAATAAAACTTTTCTTGGAAGGGTTCTTGTAGCTGTAAAAGCTTGCTCATCCTCTATATTTTACAAGGAAGTAGGTGTGGGAAACCACACACAGAGTTAGAACCCCTCGGTCATTTCAATGCAGAAAGGAAAAAAAAAAAATCTGTAGCCTTTCTGGCACTCCTTAGATGAAAAATATTCAATAGAGGACTATAAAATATAAAAAAACCCACAAAAACCAGAGAAAGTAACCTGACAGCAATGTCCTCAGCAGAGATAAGAGTCAGATGCCAGCTCTTCTCAGAACACAGCTCTGATTACCACCAGTCCCAGTGAAATCAATTCAGAAACATGTATGTGAAAATTTGTAAAGTGTGGTACATTATAAACAAAGTGACATTACCTGATCAACATTGAGATTCAAGCAGTTTTCTAGGAAAATGTCCCCAGTGTCTCACAGATTCATTTTCTAACAGTACTTGCATCACTTTCAAATTGTTCCAAAATTCTTCTGCCATTTTTTTCTTTCCCTCTTGGAACACAAAAAAAAAAGACCAATTAATTTCACATTCTGGAGAAAAAAAAAAAAAAAAGAAGCTCATAAGCTTTGTGCTGTATGCTTGAAGCAAATTTGCACTGTTTGAGTTACATCAGAGGATTTTAAATTTGAAGTAATGGCATACCCTTGACCACTGCAACATGAATGGCTCTGCTAGAATTGCAGATGATTTTAAGTACATTGGTAGTAAGACACCATTGATATCATAGTATAAAAAACAAATATAAAGTAGTGACTAACTTGTTGTTACTGTCAGTCAACGTTGTTTATGGGATATAATGAGGACAGAATTTGGATATGTGATACTGCTCTGAAAATGCAACGTGGAGTATAAAATACTAGGCAGATATGGAAAAGGATCAACAAGAAATGTTACCTGAAACCATTAAACAAACATTATCAAACTGAGGAAATCTGTAAGGATAAAATGACAAATCAATTTCATCATAGTTTGTAGTTAGTACTTATGGATTCAGATACAATGATAGATAATGTACTAGATTGGTGTAATGCCATTTATTAAGGGTCTCATTTTCCTATCACCTGCACAACATTACTACAATATGTAATATTTCATGATAGCTATTTTACACTCTCAGGTTTCTATTTAAAATAAAAACAGAAGCTGTAACTTAATTATAAATCTATGAATGATGACATGCAATATTTTTGAAGGATTCCTTTAGCACAGAAGGACAAATGCAAGATCTACAGATCATCTGAAAGGTTTGTGTTGTGGAGTGTCAGTGCTATAATATTAAAGGAGACAGGCCATGCTTGACCTACTGTTGATCTAACCATAGACTGGTAAAAAATGGTTGAGGTGTCCTACAACCTTACATCATTCAAGAATAGTTGAGGACACATGTTTTCCATCAAACTGATAGTATTTTCACACTGATGTCATTAAACTGTCATTTTAAAAACTGCTTCAATTTCAGACCCCTTTCTGCTTTGTTAGTTTTAATGTATCTCTCTGTACTTTGTATGACAGGAGAGTTTGCCTTTGTTGTTATGTATAAATTTGCCAGAAATTAGGGCACACAACACAGTTACCTAAACCAAGTCTGAATGTGATCATACAGTAGCAAACAGGTTTGGGCAAGAATAGTCTTAAGAATTTATACTTAGTAACGTGCTATTCTGAAAAGTTTTATCATGTATTAAGGCACTGTGAATTGAAACGTTTATGCAACTTTCATTTGAAAGAATCAGTAACTTCAATATACTAATGTTATAGAACATATTGCTCTCTGAACACAGAAAATCAATGGTTCTGCTTGTCCTAGACAGACATAAAATAAGATTCAAGAGCAACAGTGATACAGAAAGCACAGCAAATAAACTGTGTATAATTGAACCAAATGATCCTTTAGAAAGGCACAGACACTTGGGTCCCAATATTTGCAAAAGCTGTGGATGTAATTTTTTCTCCAAGAAATTCTATTCTTGTTTTTCTTGGACTCAGACAATTTCTGTTCTTGTAAAATGTTGCTCTGAAGAGCTATAAACTTGCAAAGACAATAAAATACATGCTTTATAGGCGTGTTTTCAGAAGTTGTGCTGCAACATAAGAAATGGGAAGTTGGGTCATACACATTCAGCACATACACACACAGACAAAAATATTAATAAAAAGTACCTTATTTATCTTTCATGAAAACATAGAATAATTTGAAGTGAATCCTGAGGCCTTGTCAGGTTTTGAAGTATCTCTTTATGTTCTCCTGATCTTAGGGATGTAGCATAAAGTTTATTGCCTTGGTGCAAGTCAGACAGCTGCCTACCCACGTGTACATATAAATGAACAAAGATGAGGAGAATGCAGCTCAGGTGTACAGTGGGATGGCATTGCTCTCCTTTTTACAGCCACACTGACACAGGGCTGATGGAGAAGCTAAGCTGCTGGTTCCTCTCCACATCTGCTTCCAGCAGAGAGCTACATGTTCTGTATACACCCTGGTGCTACCAAGTCATGCACTGCAACAAATACCTGATCTGCACAGACACAGGCAGCCTTAGTCCAGCAGCAGCAGCGAAGTGCCAAGGACTAAGCAGTTCCTTAATATACATCAACATCCATGATGCACCTGTTTTTAAAACCATCTGTGGATAACTGGGTGGGGAGGGGAAGAAAAAAATAAGACAAACCTAAAAGGAAGCATTTCCCCACGTCTAGTTTCTATTCCTATCAAAAACATGAAACAATACCAAGGATTCAAGCCTACTCCCAATTAACTTAATAACTTAAGTGCTCTTTTGTGTTAGGATGGGTGATGACAAGAGTTTCCTGCCTCATAAGGGTGTTCTGAGGTTGTATGGATTTTAAGAAGTGCTCAGATACTTCAATAATGAGGAATCAAAAGCAAAAATATAAAATTCAGGCTGGTGATGAAAACTGACTAGTTTTCACTGGAAGTAGAATAAATGTACATGAAGAATAGACCTGTTTTTGTTATTTGTTTGAAGAAACTATAAACATAATATACAACAGAAACAGTAACTGCTTTCTTGTTTGGTTGCTTTTTGAGGGGTTTTGTTTGTTTCTCTGAAGCACTTGATACTTTTCAGGATTTAAGTGCAGGAGGCCTTCATATGAATGTTGTCACATGTACCGAGAGCTGATTAGAGGACTATACCTCACTTCCATTATTAGTTGTCCACCACTCCACTAGAACACTTCCCCTCCCTATTTGCCACAAGTTAAAAAAAGACTTGACAACATATTTATGAGACGAAAATCAATTCTGAATGTTTCAACTATTATATTAATTTGTTTAAGGCCAACATCTGTTTCACTCTTAAGAAGCACGATTTGTTCGGACCCTTCTCGCATATGTAGACTGAAAGAATTACTCTTTAGGCTCAGAAATTTGGACAGTCTTACACAGACTTCATAAACCTTCCCCATGACTGTGCAATCATAGCCAAATGTAATATAACATTGCGCCATAGTACAGCAAATACTTATCCACAGGAAAATTTTTCAATTTTATTTTCCCAGTAGCTTAGCAACCAATAAATGCATGTAATACCCATGGAAGAAGGTATTTATTAAATCTTCTCCTGTAGAATTACATGAAAATTGGGGAACATTGTCAACAAGGGTGAGGAGAGGTTTGAGGTACTTAATGACTTCTTTGTCTCAGTCTTTAATAGTCAGACTAATTATCCTCCGGGTACTCAGCCCCCTGAGCTGGAAGACAGGGATAGAGAGCAGAATAAACCCCTCATAATCCTGCAGGAAGCAGTTAAGGATCTGCTATGTGACCTGGATACCCACAAGTCTATGGGGCCTGAAGGGATCCACCCAAGAGTACTGAGCGAGCTGGTGGAGGAGCTTCCCAAGCCACTCTCCATCATTTATCAGCAGTCCTGGTTAACAGGGGAGGTCACAAACAACTGGAGGCTTGCCAATGTGACGCCCATCTACAAGAAGGGTTGGAAGAAGCATCCCAAGAACTACAGGCCTGTCAGCCTGACCTTGGTACTGGTGAAGATTATGGAGAGGTTTATCCCGAGGATGCTCACAGGGCATGTGCAGGACAACCAAGGGATCAGGCCCAGCCAGCATGGGTTCATGAAAGGCAGGTCCTGCTTGACCAACCTGATGTCCTTTCATGACCAGGTGATGCACCTAGTGGATGAGGGGACGGCTGTGGACGTTGTCTACCTGGACTTTAGTAAAGCCTTTGACAGCGTCTCCCACAGCATTCTCCTGGAGAAACTGGCAGCTCATGGCTTAGACAGGTTTAGTCTTCACTGGGTAAAGAACTGGCTGGACGGCCAAGCCCAGAGAGTTGTGGTGAGCAGAGTTAAATCCAATTAGTGGCCCGTCACAAGAGGTGTTCCCAGGGCTCAGTTTTGGGGCTAGTCTTGTTCAATATCTTTATCGATGACCTGGATGAGGGGCTTGAGTGCCCCCTCAGTAAGTTCCGGAGGGTAGAAAGGCTCTGCAGAGGGATCTGGACAGTCTGGATCGATGGGCTGAGATCAGTTGTATGAGGTTTAATAAGGCCAAGTTCTGGGTCCTGCACTTGGGTCACAACACCACCAATGCAACGCTACAGGCTTGGGGAAGAGTGGCTAGAAAGCTGCCTGGCAGAAAAGGACATAGGGATGCTGGTTGACAGCTGGCTGAACATGAGCCAGCAGTGTGTGCCCAGGTGTCCAAGAAGGCCAACAGCATCCTGGCCTGTATCAGAAATAGTGTGGCCAGCAGGAGTGGGGAAGTGATTGTGTCCCTGTACTTGGCACTGGTGAGGCTGCACCTCGAATAGTGTGTCCAGTTTTGGACCCTTCACTACAAGAAGGACATTGCGTTGTCTTATTGTCTCCATACTTAATACCCACAATTATTTCAGAGTTTTGCAACATTAAATTTCATCATTTGGATGAAATGAAGTAATATACATTCCTTATCCTGCAATTTATCCAGACACAACGATAACCACCTTGATAGTTACACTACCTGTAAGCATCTGAAATAACAAAAAAATGTTTTTCAATTTATGATTTTTGCTTTTCTTCTCTAGGAACTTTGAAAAACTGCCAACAATGTTCATTTATTTTGTGTGTACTGTTTTTATGACTGTTGTTTGAGGTAGCATATCATTGGCATACAGGTGGCAGTCAAAAAGGACTTGAGAGCACTGG
>NW_010552488.1:45467-66269 GCF_000687285.1 Phaethon lepturus | reverse complement strand
CAACCTTAGTGATTCTGTGATTCTGTGATAGCTACAGGAGTGGATGTTAAAATCTTTTGCAGGACAAATGCTTACTGTTTGAGTGACTATTGATTCCTAGATGTATTGAAACCAATGGTCTTTTAATTCACTCGGCACCTAAAAAGAGTTTACACTGTTCCTGACCTTAGCCATGAGGATAAAAACAAGCAAACAACAGAAAGAACTCCAGACACCTGTAGAGGCACTTTCCCTGCTATAGCCAGTATCTCCTGATGACAGAAGTTCACTGGACCTCATTGTAATCTTTTTCTCTCAACTCCCTCCCAGCTTTCACCATCAGAGGCAGAGGTACAGGCAGGTATCTGTATAGCTAGCAACAGTGCCCACAGCCGAGGATGGGGAGAAGTGCAGTGCTGCTCTACTACACACTTTCCTCCACCATTAAATGCCTTTTTATACAGAGCTCCCTACCACCCATCTATCGCTGTCTGACCATGAATGGGGACATACATCAAGAACACACTAAGCAGCTGCAATGAAACAGTCTACAAAGAGTGAACAGCATCTCCAAAGATAAGCATCATCTTCCAAGATTGGCAGAAGAACCTTATGAAGTCAAGTGATGGTAAACAAAAAAACAGATGAAATTCAGTATATTGAATTCTATATTCAAGGCATGCATGTGGAAAAAAACCCACTTCTTATAATTCTGTGCTTAAAATGACAGGCTCTGGTATGTCTGTTACAACACAGGAGAAAAATCTGGAATTTATCGTAGACAATTCCATGAAAACTTCAGTTCAGTACCTACCAAAACAGCAAGTCAGTGTTAAAATTAATTACAAAAGGAATAGAAAAAGGGGGGAATAAATAACATTATTATGCCCCTATGTAAATGCATGGTTTGCTTGATGCACTCTTGGTCCTTGTATCTCAAAAGTGATAGAATATAACTAGAAAAGAACTGAAGAAGGGCAAGAGGAGTCATCAGAAATAAGCAAAGGCTCCTGTAAGAATGACTTTGTAAGGTAGATCTCTTCAGCTTAGTAAAGGGATGGCTGAAGGGAATATGCTAAAGAACTACACAATCATGGCAGGAGAACAGGGAGAAAAGTGTTATATGCACCCATTTTCTTGCTCGCTCCCCCGGATACCTGCTTTTGACTGATATTGGAAACAGTTTATGGGCTAGGAAGCTTGGATCTGTTTTAATTTAGTCAGTGTTAAGTTTTTACCTAACATTTTACATAAAATGTATCAACTATAGAAGCTACAGAACTTAATGGTGCACAACAGAATTATCCAGTGTTTAAATTTTGGGTTTATGCCCATTAGTTCATACTTAAGCCATAAACGAGTCCACTTTACGTGAATCCAGAGAGACACATGTAGAAGAAAAAGTGAAAGGCATCTTATATCACAACTAGCCCAGTCTCTGAAGCTATCCTTGACGGGTATAAATGACACAGTCCTCAGTATTCGCTCATTTGTGCTAAAGACAAAAGCAGCAGCCTCACAGATCCACGGTTAGAAGAGAATTTCATCTCTGTGCTTCTTGTTGAATTGCACTGAGTACATACATACCTATGATATGTTATGTCTCCAGCAAAGACCAGGTCAGGAGATGACCTTGTAATCCAGAAAGTGTTTTAAACTTCTTTATATTGGAGACATTTTATAAACATGATATAGACACAGAGATATCTGGTTAGTTTCATTTAATGCAGTGATTTGTGCCAGTTGCCACTTTTACCTAGACTAAAATTAGTCAATGAGCTAGCACTCACTCACTTGATCTACCTTTAATGTTCTTGGTTAAATGCTGAACAGCAGGACATAGGCTACTTGCAGTTAGCCAGAAGGCCTCTTGTTATCACATCTGACTAAACTGGGTTTGATATCATGGGAAATCATTTAAGTTATTCCATGCTGGAGAAAGAGAGCTTATTTTAAGTAAAGGTGAGTGAAAGAATTCAATCTGATGACAATTAAATACTGTTAAATCTTATAACTTGCAACACAGGACAGTATGAAGAATGTTTCACTCTGAAAAACAATGAGAAATTTTTATTCTAAATTATAACCAGTGATGAAGGAAAGCATGGTTAATTAACATCAGTAAATGTGATGCCAGCTTAGGAAGTTACCAACTCCAGTCACATCTACCAAGAATTTACATTTTCTATATAAATTGGAAATAGAAAATCTTCTACATAAAGAAAAGGAATGATATAGACAAACTCGGATAATACGTACTAAAATATTTGTCTGTACAACTTATTTCCTCTAGTGTAATGACCTATATCACAGTAACACTCATAGAAAGTCAGCACTGGAAGGAGTGACCTGATCATCAATGACAAGGACAGTTTTCTGCAAGGGCCAACAACCATTAAGTACAAAAGGGATCACAGAACACCTGCTGCCTCTAATGTCCATATTGACACAACACCCCCACCAGCCTGTATTAATCTGAAAGCCTTCTCACTCCTCGGATATCTTCTAAATTATCATTCTGAGGAAGAGATGTTATTCTTTAAAACAGTAACAGGTTAGTAAAAAACATAGGAATGGATGCACAGAATCATAGAATCATAGAATCAAGCACAGAATCATAGAATAGTTTGGGTTGGAAGGGACCTTTAAAGGTCATCAGGTCCGACCACCCTCTGCAATGAGCAGGGACATCTGCAACTAGGTCAGGTTGCTCAGAGCCCCGTCCAACCTGACCTGCAATGTTGCCAGGGATGGGGCATCTACCACCTCTCTGGGCAACCTGGGCCAGTGTTTCACCACCCTCATTGTGAAACATTTCTACCTTATATCCAATCTGAATCTACACTCTTCTAGTTGAAAAGCATTACCCCTTGTCCTATTAATTCTATTGCCTAGCAAGATCAAGCAGATGGTGGATTATCCCAGTGATGCTGGGTGAATAGTGGATTTGATCTCAGATATCCAGGGATATGGAGCAAGCAAAGAGTAAAGTCAGGACCCTGAACTCTAGGAAAGCAAAATTCTACCTCTTCAGGGAGTTAGTTAACAGGACCCACTGGAAAACTACCCTCGGGGACAAGGGAGCCAAACAGAGCTGGCAAAACTTTAAGGACACTTTCCATAGAGAGCAAAATCTTTCAATCCCCAGGTGTAGGAAACCAGGAAAGAAAAGCAAGAGGCCAGCATGGCTGAGTGGAGACCTGCTGGGCAAACTAAAGGGCAGGAAGGAAATACACAGGCTGTGGAAGCTGGGACAGGTATCCTGAGAAGAGTACAGGGACACTGCCCGGTTGTGTAGGGATGAGGTCAGAAGGCCAAGGTGTGTCTGGAGCTGAACTTGGCAAGGGATGCAAAGAATAATAAGAAGGGCTTCTACAAGTATATCGGCCAGAGAAGGAAGGTCAAAGAAAGCGTACACCCCTCGATGAGCAAGGCTGGCAGAACGGGCTGCATCCAAAGAGACATGGCCAGCAGGTCGAGGGAGGGGATTCTGCCCCTCTACTCTGCTCTGGTGAGACCCCACCTGGAATCATGAGACCAGCTCTGGAGCCCTCAGCACAGGAAAGACATGGACCTGTTGGAGCAGGTCCAGAGGAGGGACACAACAATGATCAGAGGATCAGAAGAACACCTCTCCTATGAGGACAGGCTGAGAGAGTTGGGCTTCTTCAGCCTGGAGAATAGAAGGCTCTAGGGAGACCTTATTGCACCTTCCAGTACTTAAAGGGGCCTTATAAGAAAGATGGGGACAGACTTGTTAGCGAGGCCGGTAGCCATAGGACAAAGGGCAATGGTTTTCAACTAGAAGAGGGTAGAGTTAGACTAGACATAAGAAAGAAATGTTTCACAATGAGGGTGGTGAAACACTGCCACGGGTTGCCCAGAGAGGTGGTAGATGCCCCATCCCTGGCAATATTGCAGGTCAGGTTGGACGGGGCTCTGAGCAACCTGATCTGGTTGCAGATGTCCCTGCTCGTTGCAGGGGGTGGTTGGACTAGATGATGCTTAAAGGTCCCTTCCAACCCAAATTATGCTATGATTCTATCATTCTATGATTCTAAGACATCCAATTCTATTGGTCCCAAGAGCAACTGCTCTGAGGAAACACCAACCTCAACTTCCTTAGTTCCTGGTGCTAACAAGAGTTTTAGTGATACTGGTTTTTTACCCTTCATCTAACAATCACTTTCAAGTGGCAAATTTCTGATAATGTACTTCTTCCATAGAACATATTACAGACTTCCAACAGATGATCCATTTTACATTAATATACATTTTTTTTACTTCTCTCTCAAAATGTGAACTTTGGTACGTTAACAAGATTCAAAACATATGCATTTAAAATCATGTTCACTCATCATAATTTAATGAGGTTTTCTACTCTCTGATCTATGTATTGATTCCACCAACTCCTACAGCTTTGTTCACTTTCACATTTTCTCCCCCATTTTTCATAGTAGCAATTAAAAATTTATAAATCAGGCTCTATCCGAAATGGGAATATATTAAATGCTTTTTTTTCTTTATCATATGATGAAGCAGAAGAAAGTCTCTAATACACTGCCCTTGCCATAACAAGCTGTCTTGTGATTTACACCACTCTTGAGAAGCTCTTGTAGTGCAAATACTATTCATGTATTTGCATAATACCTACCACAGTCTAGCCACAGACTTGACACATGCTGTGAATAAAGTAGACATTCATGCCTTCCACACCAGCTATGAAGCTGCAGGATATAAAGTTATCCTGCTATTTATCGCATTAGGAATTAATCTACATTGCAAAAAGGTCACGTTCAGGTTCTTCCCATCCAGGTTAAAAACTCTGTGGTCATTTGCAAGGACTGGTGAAACCTGGGCCTGGTGGGTTTGCCTGGCTTCCAGGTTTTTAGACACTTCAGCTGCCACCCATCTGGATGTCTGCCATTGAAATGTAAGCTACAGAGTGCAAGTATAGGCCATCTCCAGCATCCCCCCAGCCAACGGCACTCACTGAAATGACAGCTCATGGCCGCTGACCACATGTTTATGTGGTGTCCCCAATTTTCCTAGACTCTCGTGACTCAGCTGTTATGGTGTACAGGTTCAGTCTCAGACTATTTTATTCGTCGTGTATTCTGGCCCTCAAAAGATGAAGCACATGTTCCTCAGAGGCATCTTCTTAAAGAAGTTTATAGACAAGGCAAAATAGTGTCTGCCTCTCCCACGGTCTGCAATTCTCTTCAGCCAGAAATACTGGGGCTCAACAGAGATCAGTATTGATCACAGCACAACACGTCTCAAGAAAGCCAAGTGGGATACTTCACTCGCCCTCCGGGGTATAACACGTCTTTCTCGGTCCTAGGGAGGTTACACTCAGAATAGGGGTGCTGCACTCACAAGGATGAATTCATGTGGTCAGTGAAGGGCAGAATTGCCTTGCTATTAATGGGAGGAGGTGCTTCCCAAAACAACCATCCCACCTCTGGGCCAGTTCAGTCCTGAGTCTCAAGGATGATAGACAGCTGAGTCCCAAAGGATGAAACTGGAAACTCAGCTCAACATTCCAATGGATACTCAAAATCACAGACACAAAAAGATCATTTTGGCACACTACTATTTACACGTACCCTCACCTCTGGTAACCTCTCACTTCCACTGGTGATAACTACCTGCCTTTCTTTCCGTGTCACAATGTCTAAAATTCTTAACTTTTCTTCCCTTGCTAACATCTTTCTCTGCTCCAGAGCTGCCAATCATCTTTTCCTCTCAAATTTTATATGGATTAACATAATTAACTTAAATTCAGTTGTTCTCAGTTTGCTTTTATCTTGAAGGTTGATGCTCCTTCAGAGCTCTATAACAACTGTTGTGTTCAAAAGCCTGGGTGCTTCTGCATATTCTGTCAGCTGGAAAAATAATAAAATACTATTTGTCTCTTCAGACTTTGCTTCTATAAAACCCTAAAAGTCTTTCAGTAACATGATATCTACATGGCTGACCCTTGACCTGACTGCTCTGTCTCAGTCCCTGAGGACCTTCTCTTCTTGGCTATTTCATGTTGCTACAAGCATATCAAAATACAGTGCAGGAAGCTCATGTTGACAAAATCAATGACAAGGGCTAAACTAGCTTCTAAGATGGGTGTTCTAAGGTGGAAGCTGTTTTGTTTTGTTTTTTAAAAAAAAAGGATTTGAAGAATTTGTCCCACAGCATACCACAGGAAAATTCCCCGAAAGACCAACAATTCCCACAAGCACCAGTTCTGCACAACAGTGTGTCAGGTGCCAGGTATCACGCAGGTACAGGTAAGCTGTGTCCATACACATTGCAACAGCGATGAGAACAGGCATGGGATAAGTTACATGATATAAAGTTTAAGGTTTGTCAACAGAGGAATAAATATACAACTATCCAAGTACAGCCTAAGAAATGGTTTCCCAGGTGGTCCAGAAAATGGCAAGAATTTATGTTTTGTTTCAGGTCAGTGGAACACAGAAGGGTATGTGGTTGTTGGTAATAGCAGCACTCATTATTATGGGACTAACTTGTCTTTCAGTAGCTGTGAGAAAACAATGTAATAAGGAAAAGATGTTAAGAAACTGTGGACACAGGTGTTAAACCCAATAATGGAATTAAAAGGTATTATAGATGTGTATTTAATACAAATTTGTAGTGACAGGCCGAATACTGTTATCTGCCCCTGAGGCTTCTCTTGGTGTCTGTGGCACATGTGAAGGCACAAGCAGAAGTCAGGAAACAAGAAACATTTTCACTGTAGTCAAGGTTGGTACATTCTGCGTTGGATCTGCTAAAAGCCATCAAGTATGTTACTAGGGGATGAATGAGGATACATTTTCAAAACCACTACATTTGGCAAACTGTTTGAAAAGCTAAGTTTGCACAATCAAAGCTGCCTGAAGCATAGTAGCAGATGGCATTAGAGACAGATGCTAAGAAAAAAAATGTTATTTTCTGCAAACATACATAACCATTGAAGAGCTGTTTAGATGAAAATGTTACTCTCATGTACTAGTTGCTAGCTGCTTTTTAAAAAAAAGAGGCACAAATTTAAACTTTTCCTTTTCCTTGACAAATGGATAAGACAAAATAAAACCATGTTTTAATTTATAAACTTGAAGGAGGTATTAAGAGAGAAAAATTAACAACTTGGATTTGAGTTCCATCTTAGTTTCTCTCTCTCTTTTTTTTTTAACCTTAAAACTTTGTATTAGGAAGAAACACTGCCTTCAAGTTTAACATCGCTAGCTTGTGTCTTTCTTGAAGACTGCCAAGTATGTAAACACAAACAGATTAGAACTCTACCCTGCAGAATATTTCTCATTCTAGGTAACAACTCCATCTGGTACAGAACTTTATTTACATGTAGAGCTGTTCATTGTTTCCCTCCTGGAAAAAATCTTGCAATTGAAATCATATTGAAATGAGAGTTAAAAATTTCCACAGGATGAAACTCAGAATGCCCTCAGTCCAAAGTACCAAATTTCTTTTTTAAAAGTTGAAACACTCTGACAATGGCATATCACACATATATATTAATGTCGTGTGCATTTCAAGTTTGATATTAACATACAGTACACAAAACTGTATACCTTTTTGAACTGAAAATGAAGTAGAAATAAATATATTTTCAAAACTTTCTTAATGAAATCCCTGTGAAATACTCTTGATATAACAATCTCCATTTTCTAATGGAAGATGGTTTCATAGAATTGTCTGCTGGACAAGATGAATACTTCATGGTAGTAATGTCATGGTTATTTTGGCCTGATCAACTTAGTGGCCTTCTATGATGGAGTGACCACATCAATGGACAAGGGAAGAGCTACCGATGTCATTTATCTGGACTTCTGTAAGGCCTTTGACATGGTCCTCCACAACATCCTTCTCTAAATCAGAGGGTGATGGATTTGATGAGTGGATGAGGAATTGGTTGGATGGTCACATCCAGAGGGTAGTGGTCAATGGCTCAAGACCCAGATAGAGATCGGTGATGAGTGGAGTCCCCCAGGGGTCCGTACTGGGACCAGTACTCTTTAATATCTTCATCAATAACATCAACAGTGGGATCAAGTGCACCATCAGCAAGTTTGCAGATGACACCAAGCTGAGTGGTGCTGTAGACATGCCTGAGGGATGGGATGCCATGCAGGGGGACCTGGACAGACTTGAGAAATGGGCCCATGTGAACATCATGAGGTTCACCAAGGCCAAGTGCAGGGTCCTGCAACTGGGTGGGGCAATCCCCAGTATCAGTACAGGCTGGGGGATGAAGGGACTGGGAGCAGCCCTGCCAAGAAGGACTTGGGGGTACTGGTGGACGAGAAGCTGGACATGAGCCGGCAATGTGCGCTTACAGCCCAGAAGGCCAACTGTATCCTGGGCTACATCCAAAGAATCATGGCCAGCAGGTTGAGGGAGGTGATTCTGCCCCTCTACTGCGCCCTGATGAGAGCCCACCTGGAATCGTGAGACCAGCTCTGGAGCCCTCGGCACAGGAAAAACATGGACCTGTTGGAGCAGGTCCAGAGGAGGGACACAACAATGATCAGAGGATCAGAAGAACACCTCTCCTGTGAGGACAGGCTGAGAGAATTGGGCTTGTTCAGCCTGGAGAAGAGAAGGCTCCAGAGAGACCTTCTTGCAGCCTTCCAGTACTTAAAGGGGCCTTATAAGAAAGATGGGGACAGACTTGTTAGCAGGGCCTGTAGTGGTAGGACAAGGGGTAATGGTTTTCAATTAGAAGAGGGTAGATTCAGACTAGATCTAAGGAAGAAATTTTTGACAATGAGGGTGATGAAACCCTGGCCCAGGTTGCCCAGAGAGGTGGCAGATGCCCCATCCCTGGCAACATTGCAGGTCAAGTTGGACGGGGCTCTGAGCAACCTGATCTAGTTACAGATGTCCCTGCTCACCGCAGGGGGGTTGGACTAGATGATGCTTAAAGGGCCCTAACAACCCTTCCAACTCTTCCGACCCAAACTATTCTATGTTTCTGTTCTATGATTCTATGACTTTGGCTTAAAAGAAAGGAAGCCCATCTAGGGTGTTTCTGTATTCTGACTATACTTGGGTGAAGGATGGCAGTCCTTTGGCACTATTGCAGCTGGGTCCAATTTAGAAAGAGCTCTGCTGAGACTTCTCAGACGGTTCTAGAAATTCAGTTCACAAAGGGGCTTGAAATGGAGAATGTGTATCACCATTGCCTTTTTTTTTTTTCCCCTTCCTGGCCAAGGAACAGTGATATAGCTAAAAGTATGAACCAGTTGGTGATAGGAACCAAAACTTGAAGATGATATTCCTGCAAGAAAGCACTCTTACTCTACTCTTGAGATTTTTACCTTGCAAATCATGGTGTAGTATTCAGGTGCTTATGCATCAGTGTTTAGTACTATTTGAGATGCCTTGGGGCACCTGAGACATTCATAAGGCTGCAGATAAACCATGGATCCTACAGGAGACTTGCACCCTTTTAGATATAAAGTTGTAGGCCAAGTGGGAAGTTAGGGACATGTAATGGGCACCAGAGGTTCTATGTCTGTTCGGAAGATTCCTCTCTAAATCGCCTCTTAGGTGAGTGCCCTGTGGTTGAAAAGACAGGGCAGAGAAGAGAGAAGGGAGGTTCATGTGTATGTATTCATAGAATGTATTTTGTAGGTTAGAGAAGATGTCTTATATCTCTCCCATAGCTGCTAATATGAAAACTCATCATGTTTTATATAGTATTTTATAAGTGTGCCCTTCAGCATATCACTTGTTCTTACCACATTTGTTCTGAAAACTTGCTCCTTGCCCTACAGAACCTGTGACCTAGAGAGGAAGCTTGAGCGCATCAAGGCATGGGTACTTTGTGAGTGAAGAGTCGTGTAGATATATGTTGGCCTTAGAAACTGAAAGATTTTCTTTCCTGCTTCGAGAAGGATTGCTCCAACTGGAGTCTGCTCGTAGAGATGTTCCCTGAAAGCAAGTAAATTGTGTTACAAAAACTGATGGAATGATTTTATTGCCTTTATAAATAAAAATACATTTAAATGCTGTTCATTCTAATCCTCACACTGACACAGAGTCAGCGGCAGCCTGATTATGTTGAGGTTCTTTATTTGATAGAACCAAAAGAAGTAACTGTTCATTACAGAACAGCTCATGGACACTGAAGCTGTTGTTTTCTTAATTGTTTGTTTATTTTATTTGTATTGTATTCTCATGTCATGTACAAGTAAGTTCAAATGTGTTCATTTCATTGTACTTCTGGGAATAGAAAAAGTTACAGTTTTTCTTTGGACATGTGCTAATTTTCCTTCCCAATCTAGGACAAGGTGGTTTGGAAATGGCCTTAATAGACTGCTCTGGGAACTGTTCCCAACTAATGAACACTGTTAAGTAGCCAGATTTAGTTCAAGGATGATGGCTTTGGTAATTCTGTGTAGAGGAACATGCTGGTTTTCTTTGCAGCGTAATTAGTCTGTGCATGAGGTATACCTGTTTTATTTTAAATGTAAACCATATGCTTTTTTTATGAAACCCAAATACCTGCCATAGAGATGCTAAAACATGTACCTTAAAATACATGTTGCTGATATGCTACTAAATATCTTAAGGTAAATTAACAAAAATGCATGCTTGGTATTTTAACACTGAATTTATGGTTGCTCATCATTTAACTCACAGCTTTTCTTGAGTACTATACTTCTGACATGGATAAGTCACTCTAAAAATGTCTTTTATATTTCTGAGTCATCTTTCATATATTAACCAGAAGGCTTGCTTCACTCCCAGAATGAGTAAATCTCATGCATTTCTCTGCTTAATTGTACTGGGATTGATTCCTCTTGACCATTGCTTAGAGATGTTTACCCTTGAAAGATTTAAGAGCAATTTATTGCCTGTCGATTTCTAACAGAGTAAGAGACACTGATTGATGGAACAACCCTTTAAAACTTCCCGCATATGTTGAAACTGCCTTAAATTTTCTTTTTGCAGTGATATGTACAAGAAAAATACTAAAATATATTAATAGATTAAATGAATGTGAAGGTCAGACTCATTTTTCTGCTGTTGTGGTTTTCACTGTAACAAAAAGCTTAATTCCCTAAATGGTGATACCTTTTACTAATCAGAAGCACTATTATCCTCGGTCTTCCTAATAGTGTATTAAGGTTGCCTGAAGTTTTTACTTTATCTCTCCTATTTACTCTAACTAGAAAATACAATTAATACATCTTATAATTAAATTGCATAATTACTTCATGGAAAACTCAACTGTACTACTTCAGCTTGTGTTAAAATCAGCAACCCATTGAAAGAACTTGGCATAGTTCTTTCACCATTCTGTTTTAAAATGGCAAGCTTGAAAAACAAACTAAAACTAAAACATGTATGATGTCTTTTGTCACTGAACAGCCTTTAGCCAATAAGTGATTGATTACACAGAGTAACAGTTAGCAAGAGAGGAAAGCTTGCTCCCTCAAGACCCTAAAAGTGAGGGGCGGGGCCTAGGTTTTCATGCATTTCCTCTAAAACATTGTAGTCTCCAGTTATAGGTGTACTTAAAGACACAGCTGTTATTTGTTCTGAAGCTCAGAGATGTTTATCATGAGAGGAATTACTCTTAAAAATCATCTGCTGCCTGAAGAGAGGTTGGATAGCAGCAGAGGTTCATGTTAATTCAATTTCTTTCTGTACATTCCCTTTTTGCTCTTGGGAGGGTTTTTTTAGGGGTCTATTTTGGGGGGAAAAGTAAATGTCTTTAAATAAGGCTGTGAAAAGTCATAAAATCATAGCATAATTTGGGTTGGAAGGGACCTTTAAAGGTCATATAGTCCAACCACCCCTTGCAGTGAGCAGGGACATCTGCAACTAGATCGGGTTGCTCAGAGCCCCGTCCAGACTGACCTGGAATGTTGCCAGGGACAGGGTATCTACTCTAAAGTTGAAAAGCATTACGCCTTGTTCTATGTCCAGCATAGCACCTCTCCTCGTTGGCTCCTCTATCACTTGGAGAAGGAAGTTATCATCAACACATTCCTGGATTGCTTATGCCCTGCTGTGGTGTCCCTCCAACAGATATTGGGGTGGTTGAAGTCCCCCAAGAGGGCTTGTGAATGTGAGGCTGCTCCTATCTGTCTACAGAGGGCCTCATCCACTCAGTCTTCCTGGTCAGGTGGCCTGTAGCAGACCCCCACTATAATGCCACCTGTCCCTGCCCTCCCTTTAATCCTGGCCCATAAGCTCTCAATCAGCTCCTTATCCATCGCCAGGCAGAGCTCCATGCACTCCAGCTGCTCATTGGTATAGAGCGTGACACCCTTCCTCACCTCCCCTGCCTGTGCATCCTAAAGAGCCTGTATCCCGCATAATTTGCACTGCATCCTTCCTGCAATAGTGAATTATGAAAGCATTTATCTTGATATTTTGAAATTCATTTGCTCATGCCAAGTAGCACTGTGAATACAGATAACATTAATCAAGTATCTGTTCAAGCAGCAGCCTGTCAAGACAGATAGAGTTCATCACTACATTTTTTTGCTGAATGTGCATACATACTCCTATGATTTCATCAGAGCTGTCAAATTACGTCAGCTTTAAAATTTGGAGTATTTCCTGGCTTCAAGCTGCCAGCATCAGAGCTACCTTTCTTCCTCCTTCATGCTACTTTGTCAATTTTATTACATCAGCTGCTTCAGATTTGTTTGGTATCAGTAGGAAAAGATTGTCATAACTTTGTTCAATTCCCTCTTTAGTGGTTCATTCAAAGGAGAAATGGAATGTACAGAGAGAAATAAATGTGACTGTTGATTACTTTCTAAATTTCTCTAGAAATATGATGTTTGCTTAAGCTTTGTCTGAGAAAAAAAAAACTAAACATATTTGCTTATAGTAGTATAGTTTCCTCCCTCAACTCCCCTGTCAATAGGCCAACTGCTCATTCGAAAAAACTGTTTGGAAGATCCACTTAAATATAGGTTTGAAGCCAATTCCATATTAGACTTTCCTGACAGCACTAGGGGGAAGATATTTTCTTGCCTGTTAACTGAAATGGTGGCTTAGCATTTTGGACATTTGTTCTCCAAGACCAGGATGTGTACAAGAACCACCACAGTAACCAGAGACTTTGGTGAACAGCACAAAAAAAAATGTAATTTGGAATACAATCCTGGTCCAACTCTTATATAATGGTGTTGTGAGGGCAAATGCCTCACACTAAACAGTCTGAAGGCAGCTGCTTAAAAACAAGAATGAGAGGTCATTTTTCTTTCTTGTATCGGGTCGTCAGAAAATAACAGCAACACTCGTCTCTGACTGGATAGTGGACCTGACGTAGCCTGACCCTCCACACAGGGACTTTACAAAACAGACATGAAGAAATACACATGTAACATGGCAGAGCAAACTCGCTGCTGCAACAAAATGCTGAGTACTTAAAATGTTAGTACTAATGAGAATTTGCTGAGTGTGAGTATTCACTCTCAAAGCTTTAGCAGAAGGAATATTTTAATATGTTGCAAAAGTTCAGCCCAAATAAGGCTGCACGAATCAGTCTAGAACACAGAAAAAGCTAAAAAAAGTAATTTTAACAAAACCAAAGACATCAGAGAAAGCAATTGTTTGTAAGTTATTTCTTAGGAGCCATCCTGTATTAATGTCTACACACCATATTCCATTAGAACAACTACTTTCCCATTCACACTTAAATTATACGCCGTATTTCTGCCTACAAACTATTCCTGACTCTTTTGTGCTCCCTTCAATTTTTTCCTTTCTTGAAACTTGGCCTTTTAGTCAGTGAATTCACAAGTGTAAGTTCTTCCAATTTCACTGTGAAATATGATTTTATTTTTGGTTGTTGTTTTGAAAGATTTATCTCTAAGGTCCCTGCTTGGGCAAGAAACTTGGATGTAGAAAGCAGAAAACAAAGAAAAACTAAAAAAAAAATGGGGCAGGAGGCTTACACATTAGCAGGGTGGGGAGAACCCTGAGGGGCTGACATCCTGGGCCATGGGCAGGGTGGGGGGACTCCAGAGTGGGTGGGCAGGCACAGTCAGGGCTGGTGGTGCCCTTGGGGCCCAGACATGCCTGCCCTGTGAAATATCTAGAAAACTTACCCTTCAATATACCTTAAATTGTTGTAACCCATGATTTGAGTTGTATGTTATGGGAAGCACTATAGGAAGAACCACTTAAAGCGATGGAGGATGAGTCTCACAAGAAGCTGGGGAAGTGCAGCAGTGACCCCACCTGAGCTGGCTTTGGTGCCCAACAACCCCACGCAACACACTACCTCTCCTGTCCCGAGCCACCACCACAAGAGATGGAGGCCAAGTCATGGACTAAAAGAACTCAATGAACATTTTATGGACATTTTACAGGGTGGCCTATAGACCAAGGAAATTATATCTGTATATATATCTGAAAGGATGGGAGGGTGGGTATTGGATAGCGAGGGTGTATTGGATAGTGGGGCATCTGAGCACGTTGTAAATGGTATCCAGTAAGAGGTAGAGATAGTACTGCATTTGGCAGAGATGGAGTTAATTTTCTCCATAGCAGCTTGCATGGTGCTATATTTTAGATTGGTGACCAAAACAGCGTTGATAACACACCAGTGTTTCTGCTATTGCTGAGCAGTGCTTGCTCAGCATCACAGCCTTTTCTTTTTCCCACTATGGCCCCAGCATGGGCAGGCTGTGGAGGCAACACAGCCAGGACAGCTGACCCAAACCGACTGGAGGGATATCTTACACTATGTGACACCATGCTTAGCGATAAATTTTGGGGAAAGGAGTGGGGGGGGAGGGGGGATGTTTGGAGTTATGTCACCAGCCTTCCCAAGTAACCATTATGCATGCTGAGGCCCTGTTTTCCAGGAAGAGATTAAACATCTGGCTGCCGATGGGAAATAGAGAATAAGCTCCTTATTTTCCTTTGCTTGTATGTGCAGCTTTGCTTCACTTATTAAGCTGTCTTGATCTTGAACCACAAGCTGTTCTCACTTTTGCCCTTCGGATTCTCTCCCCCACCCGCTGGGGAGTGAAGAAGGGAATGGTTGGGGGCCCAGCTGTCAGCCAGGGTCAGCCCACCACCACACTCGTAAACCTAAGGGCCTTTAAATAGAGCAAAACAAATACAAAACTCTTCTCCTCATGATGTTTCTTGCCAGGCTTAAATAAATGTCATGAACTGGGAGGGAGGAGCTAAAAGATTCTTGTTTTCATGTGTGGTGGTGAAGGCGGTGAAGCTGCGGCATACTGAAGAAATGTTTTCAGCGCTGCCTGCTGACATGAAACTGCGTTGGACGACAAAACCCAGGCTCAGTAACACCGTATGTGAGCATTCAGGACCCATTTGAGTCAGCCGCAATGCCATCAGGTCACAAGCTGCACATGATTTCCTCTGGATAAACCACTCTTTGAGTAGCCTCATAAAGCTGTTCTTTGTAATTTGAGACAAAAACTAACCACCCTGAAGAACGCAATCTGCTCGAGCATCCCCGGGAACGCACAGAAGGATGGCTTCCCCCAACTGTGGGCACCGCTGCCCTTCAGCGGTGACGCACAGGACACGTCAGAAGGCACCGAGCGGTGCCTGGAGAGGGCTGCCCTGCCTCCTGTTTGGGAAAGCAGGTGCAGAAGGACAAGCACAGGCAGTCTGTCCCTGCTAGGTCCAGCTGGGAAATCTCTGGTGGCTTTTCTCCCTCCCAAGGCTTCTCCTCCCTGCCCCTAGCTTCTAGTTTTCTCTAGACAAGATCAGGCTTTCTCTTTTCTCCTTCCAGACAAGTATCACCACTATCCTAGACCTGGCAACCATTTCCTGACCAGGTTTTTTTGTAAGAACATTTACATTTGAAATGCAAAGTTTCACCAGTGAAAACCCCCACGAATTCACAGAAGGATCTCCAGTCAGATCTGGTCCCTCTCACTGTGCAGGGAGCGCGTTGGCAAGCAGCCGCCTCACAGCTGGCCTTGCTGTGGCACCATCTCTCCACAGATGCAACTGAGGAGCACCAGAAGCACAGCAGTGGAGCTGCAGTGAGAGCAGACTTACCTCACTCTTCTGTCCTTTGCATGAGCTAAAATGTGACAAAAACAAAGAGCAAAATTTTGCGTTCAGTTGCACCTGGCCATCCTTTCCATTGCACAGGCAAATTAGACCACTGAACCTGTATGAGGAAAACCATTTGTCACTGAAGACCAAGTTTCAGGCCATGTACAACAGAAAATGCAGTCTTCCTTTGGATCAGGGCAAGAAAGAAGCTTGGGAGGGAATTTATCAGAGATGGGAGCAAGACGTTACTAGCAAAAGAAAGCCAGGTATAAGACACACAGAAAATGAGACCAGAGCCATCCACAGTGCTACCTCATTAGTCTATACTATTAAACTTTCTGTTCAAAAAGCATTGCAAAAGGCAAAATACAAACTAGCAAGACATTGACAAAGTATCTTCTAAAAATTGATGTTTAGAAATAGTTCAACTCCAAATTTAGCTGGCCGGTGTTGCATTTGTGAGAAGAATGATAAAACCCTGAAAGTGATGAAGAACTGAGAAGTCTAGTGTCAGCGGAGCCAGTTGCAAGCAAAAATGCCCAATGCTGCTCAGGCACCTTTCTCAGTCAGGAAAAGACTTTCAGGCCAAGCTGGCCTTCTCTGGGGGTGATTTGCCCATCTCATTTGTGTAGCTGTGTGCTGACCCTGTTTTCTCAGAATAAATCCTCCTGTTGAGCTGGCCATCTCAGACATAAATAACCACTCATAACCACATCTCAGACACGTTAAAGTACCTTGTTATCCACTTAAAATTTGCTAGCACGGCTTCTACAAGGCTTGCCTCATATTGTGATCAGGCATAGCTCTCATCTTGCATGACTGCTTTTCTACATTGTCGTTACTGTAATAGGAAAATAGGACGATGGGTCCCAAAGTGAGCCTCGTCTTAAAAGAGTTACGCTACTGGCATTCAAACCCCTAAGCAGCCCCCACAATATTATAGAGTTCATACCATACCAATCAGAATGAAAGGGGGTTTTAATTACTTCTGTTAAAAATCATTTTGGTTATTTCTTATATGCTGTTGATTTTATCATTTGCTGCCACACATTTTGCTACAGTGTAAGTAACTGAGCACAGGACTCTGCGTCTCGGTCACCTTTCTCCCTAAGAAGGAATTCTACCTCTTATGGACTGTTTTAGCAAATCAGATTTTGTTGTCTGATTTTGTCACTTCAGCCCAGCATCTCCTTTTTTTTCTTTCACTGGCTGTGCTTAGCATGATTGTGCTAGATTCTGTAAACCAGCACTGCCAATTTCACCCCTTGTCAGTCTGGATCACAACCTCTCCTGGCTGTGCTCTCTGCTCCTGAAACGGGATTTGTGGCTGAGATTACAATTTAGGATATTTATCCCCAACTTGACTCTATTTTAATTTCTGAGAATTCATCTTCTTCCCACTGTTTTTATAAGCCTGAAATGCAGTTGAGGACTTTCAGGCCACCAAAAAAATGTAAATTTAACTGTTTCATGAAATAGAGCTGCTCTCTTGAGAAAACACTGGCAGAAACCCTGCCTGTGATATTGAACAAGAATTTGGATGGGAGATTCAGGACCATGACTGCAATATTATCTCTGTGCTGATATAAATAATTGTTAGGCAAAGGAGGAAAATTTACACTGCCTTTAGAGCTCATCTATGTAGCATGAGAGGAGGCGGACTATTTGTTAAACAACGTAACCCTTATTCCGGCAGCTCTTTCTGAAATGCTCCATTTCCTATTCGATGTTTTTTACTGCAGTTCTCTAGAATTCGTCCCAGCTGTTTTGCCGCTGGCGTTCGTAGCTCTACCGCAAACTGAGCTCAGCACCTCCTGCAGGAAGATGAGAAGGTTCTTCTTGGCTCCACTCATTCCTTGTCCCGCAGCAAAGCAGAGTCATCTACGCCTCTCCCTGGGATGTCCATTCACACAGGCATGGTTATCACAGAGCTGACCTTAGCAAAAGTTTCCAGAGCACTGTGCATTACCCCATGAGGAGAGGAAACACAAGATCTCTCTTTCGTCCTTCGGTCTAATGCTAGCAAGCCTACCAGCTCCTCCTAGGTCACACAGCACATCTCCCATGAAGACAGACACCTCTCCCGGTGATGTGAGAGGTCCAAGCACAGAACTGGTCAGATGCACATGTATCCAGTCTTTAACAGTGATAATCACAAGGACATACCCTGGTTAGCAAGGGTTTCCCTCATAAAACTAAAGCTTACTTTGGTACTTCATTTTTTACTTTCTGTCTTTTTTTTTTATCTAAGCTGGAACTCAAGGAGGAAGATGTCAACGTTTCTTGAATTTTCAGAGGAGTTGCCTGCCTAACTCAGGACTTTTGAACAATCCTTTTTTAACTGTCACGGTTTATAAATGTTTTCAAGCTTCAGCATCACCTTAATGTCCATGTTTTCATTTTACCTGCAGTCCCTGATATACACAATCACACCTCAGTTAGGTATAGCTGAATAAAAGGTATAGCTAATTATTTAGCACAAACACGTTCTGGGACATCTTAGGACAAGTAATTCATGGAGTCATCATGTGTCAGTAGTATGTTATGTGCATCTCTAGCTCTTACCATAAGAAGTAATTCTAGTACAGCAGTTATATCCATGGATACTTGGCAGATTGCTAGACTAATCTCTGAAAGAGATACTATAAATTACATAAAAATAGGACATAATTTCTACATGGGGGACAGAGTAGGGACAGAACATGAACTGGCAACAAACCAAATATGAATGCAGATTTTAGCTCAAAAATGTCCATACTAAACATCCCCCGAAACTGGTAGTGGGACACTCAAAAAGGAATATGACCCAAGCCGTATTTAATCTTCTTTTTTTTCTTTTTTTTTCTTTCTTTTCTCTCCTCTCTGGAACTTAGCAGCATTTCACTGCAGAAGCCATGTATTCACGTGAGGCCAAATTATAGTTCATAGCAGCTGTATCTCCACTCTCAAACTATTTATTCTGACTTTTAAAACCAACTAAAGGGACCACAGGGAGAAGTAAAAGCTGTTGGGATGCAGGTTGTAGATGCAAGAGTAGATATTCGTATTTGTCCTGGTTTCAGCCAGGATAGAGCTGGTTTTCTTCACAGAAGCCAGTGTGAGGCTGTGTTTTGGATTTGGGATGAGAAACTGTTGATAATGTGCTGATGTTTTGGGTTGTTGCTGAGCAGTCAAGGACAGCCCAGCTTCTCGTGCTGGCCTGCCAGCGAGCAGGCTGGGGGTGCCCGGGGAGCTGGGAGGGGACACAGCCGGGACAGCTGACCCAGACTGGCCAAAGAGATATTCCCTACCATACGACGTCATGCCCAGTACATAAACTGGAGTTGGCCGGGGGCGGAAATCGCTGCTCGGGGACGGGCTGTTGATCACGGGGTGGTGAGCAATCGCTGTATTGGGCATCACTTGTTCTGGTACATTCCTTTGTTGGTATTATCATTGTTGTTCCCTTCTTTTTTCCTGTCCTATTAAACCGTGTTTATCTCAACCCACGAGTTTTTTTTCCCAATTCTCTCCCCCGTCCCACTGCGGGAGGCGGAGTGAGCGAGCGGCTGCATGGTGCTTAGTTGCCGGCTGGGGCTAAACCACGACAGTATTGTATGTAGCAGACAGCCCTGACTTAGTTTTTCTGGAAAATTACCTCTGTAAATTCCTGATATCGAAGCTTCATGGAGATTGAGAAAAGGAATATGCATTTGAGCTTCAAAATATTTCTCCACCTTCCTACTGGTTCTCTGATAGCACCTACAGTCATCACTGTTTCAGATCCAGCCTGCTGCTCTGACTCTTCTTATGGTCATATGCTTCTTCTGTCTGGAGTCCCAAAAAATTCCTCTGGTAACATTATCTACTGTGAGAGAAAAAACCACCTGATACCTCTTCTGACACCCTGGATATGTCTCAACTCTTGCAATCTGTACCATTTGAAAAGCATATATCGGGACAAATGACCCCTGGAAAGGGCAGAGGATGAGAAAAATGTGCTGTTACAGCTCTATCTGAAAACAGCCAGCTAGCTCTGGAAGGTGGAGAGCAGACTCATTATCCTTGAAATTGGATTCACATTCTATCTTCTGCCCTCTTCCATTAGCATCAAGAAAATTCCCTGGTTTTGGCTCAGGAATCAGCCATCCAAACAGAGACAGCGCCTTTCAGAACAGGAGAAAGAAAGGTGACCCTAATACTTATTATTTGAAAGAGAGTGCAGGTATTTAAGCATGATATGTAGGTCACTGATCATAAATTACAGTTTAACCCACATCTGGCAGGATAAATCATACTATCAAGTTTTACAGTAACCTGTTTCTTAGTTAATATTTTTCTATGGGGTGATCCCTTGAAAATTCTGATTAAATGGAGGAGTTGCCACTTTAAGTATACCACGGTCTCTTTTGCAGAGAAAATGCCTTCCACTCTTCCTGAGCAGTAATATTAATCATAATTATTTTCTTAAAAGTAGGATTCATTCCATATTAAGATTTGTTTATCAAGCTTCTTGACCTCCAATATCTTACTTCATGTCATTCAGTATTGTAAATACACACAGAAGCACAAAAGAAAAACAAATTACTTTGCATGCTTTCTTTCCACTTGATTTTCCGGAAAGAAGTGTGGAACTTGAATAAATATTTTTCTTTACCATTCATTTCTTATTTCTGAGGTATAATCTGCTGCCTTTCCAATTTTTTTTATTGTCTTCCTAGAGGACTGAAAAACAGGTTTGTGGAGTTTTCTCAAGCCTTGAGTGTCTGGCAGGTGCTTCAGTTAATCAAGAGTCAACAAAAA
>NW_010552488.1:19256-45436 GCF_000687285.1 Phaethon lepturus | reverse complement strand
GGAAGAGTTTTAAGCAACCTGGCTAAAAATCCATGTCCTCTTTCTCGTTTCTCACTGCTTTTGTGCTTCTGTGAGTTCTTCAGTTATCCATAGAGTCCTCTGGGGAAAAGAAGGTAGACAGTGTTTGTATTTCTAGTGGGAAAGGAGACTGGAAGACAAATAATTTAACAGAAAAGAGCAAAATAAATATCTCAGGCTTAGTTTATCTAAATAAAGAAACAAAAAGGAGGCCACATGACCTAGACGTAATGTCAATTTAAACCTTGTTAAAATTTGAAATATGTGAAATAAACTGCACTTGCAAAGATTTTCCTCATGGTATACACCCCCATCAGCCTTCAGCTGTGAAAACAGCCTCTAAGCTGTTAAAAAGAGCCTTATGTCCATAGTCCCCTGAGGGCAGAAGTGGGATGGGTAGGGGCTCTGATGTACCCAGCCTCCTGCAGACATGACCGCAGCAGCCGTGTGGCCTGTGGTCCAGATACACGATGAATGGAGAGCAGAGGCATCAGAAATCACAGGCAAGAATCACTTCTTCTCATTCCATCGCTTGCCTAGATTTGTTCTGGCAAGAAATGGACACATTTACCAATAACTCAGGTTGTTGCCTGATTGCAAAACCTCGCTACTGCATCCAAAATTCACTGTTGGCTGACTTGGTCCAACAGGCGATGTGACTCTCCTGCCAGATGAACCCTGTGGGGAAGGGCCACGCACCATTCAGCTCTCAGTCCTCCTGATATCATTCCTTTCTTCCTCCAGAATAAGTAATGCTGCTGAAAGGGTTACTTACAGAGCGCTCAAACATTGTTTTAGACAATATATGCTACGGTTGACTACATATACAGGGCCTCCAGCAGAACAACTTTCAGGAAAATTACAAGGAGAAAAACTATGAGACACATTTTTTTCTTTGACTAATGAAGTAAGCACCCTGACAGGAGAGCTATGTGCTATATTTATTCCAGCCGTGCCGAGTTATCTTCTTTAATACACGAGGCACCGGGGAAGGCAGATAGCAGATAGTGCTGGAAATGGTAATAGGATGTGGAGTAAAACGACAGCTGAGCTCATGGTGCATATTCCTCCTGGATCAGCTCAGAGCCTGTCGGGGGTCTGCCTGACAGGGACGCGGACGTGGAAAGTCATCAGCCCCCCTCAAACTATAGCAAGTTTAGCAGAGACTTGCAATCACGGCCAGCTTAAGCTTTGCAGAACAATATGAAGTCCTGCTTCTCCACTGCATTGCAAGGTACCGTGTGCCTCCAAGAAGTATAAGCACCCCCTGCTCGGTGGCATACATATTGTTTTGTGTTTACCTGGTACTTCAAGGACTAGGACACCAAGGCAGTGGAGAACAGGGGCACAGGGCCCTTGACAGGAGCACTGTCTGCCTCTCCAACCCTTCAAGGCTTTCTTGGGCAGGCTGAAGCACCGTGGCTGCCTTCCCAGGCACGCTGAGGCTGCACTCCTGCAACGTGGATGAAATGGGTTCCTCTCCACGTCTGCAGTTGAAATCAGTAGTAGGAGAGCATGTGATGTAGCTAAATTATTCAGGTAAAAATTGTGCCTGAAAGGGGAAAAAGGTAGAAGGCAAGTGGCTTTCCTGCCACTCAGATCACAGTGCATCAGGTTTTTATTGATGATGGCCCCTGAGGGCTGGAAGAACCGGGAAAGCAGGTCAGGGAAAGCTTGATGTCTTCTTCATCTTGGACTAATGTGTGCACCATAGCCATGGGTGAGCCAGGGGGGTTTATGTACTGGGTGCCTCAGCCCAAAAACTGGTTTCCATCTGGGGTCCTTACACCTATGTCTATGGATACCAAATGCTACCAGCAGCCACAATATTGGTACACTGGGTGAAGAGCAGTGGAGAATCAGATGATCTTTAGTATTATAACAGTCTAAACAGTTATACAATAGCCAGAGTAACTTTGGCTGTGTCCAGAGGTTGGGTTTTTTCCACAGATAATTCCTTGAAAAGCAAAATCATCCAAGCTCCAAAATTATCTCACGTCAAAAAGCAGAAATTGGTTTATTTTTGAGAACAATGCTGTACCAGCAAGTGGATGGTCTAGGAGGGTGACCTAATGCTTCCTTTTCCCACAAATTTTATTTTCATCTGGACTCCAGCCACAGGCAAATAGCAAATGGTTTCTCTTCAGGCACAGTGAATGTCTTAAGGGGCTTTTGATTCCTCCCACACCTCCCTCCTTCCCAAAACCCAGCTGCATTTCTGACCCTCAACAACTGCTCTGGAGAGAGAGTGTATGAACCATCTCACACCATCCTGCCATTTTTCCAAATATTCCCTTCATCTATCATGTGTTTCCTCATCACTGGGAACTGTAAATGTCCTTGCTGCTTTCAAGGTCAGCTTTTACTCTACAATGTTACTTCCGAGATGTGTTTGTTCCATGAATGGCATCCTCCTTTTCAAACAAAAGACTCGTATCAGAAGGGTACATGATCCTACAGAGAAGGTGGACTTATTTATCACTGAAGAGATACACATTAAATCTCCTCACGATACTTATAGCCAGGAAGATAGATTATCACGGCTGTAGGAGAGGAACAGCTCTACTGAAAGAAAATGAAGCTCCAGCTAATTTGTTCTAGGCGACAAAGAAAGCGAAGGATGGGATCCTCAGTCCATCATAAGACAAATTCCTCCCACTCATTTACAGTACAATTCGTCTATTGTACATTCAAAAGGTTTTGTCCTAAGAAATCCCATGGACAATGTCACAAGAACAGTTTTTGTATGATGTTCCTAACAACTTCATTTTCTGAGAACATCAGTATTTTCCTGAGACCACTTACTCTGTACGATTTCCTTCAGATTTCTAGTCCTAGTCTATGGCTAAAACATGCTAGATCCATCCAGGGCCCACAGCTCTGTTCTCCCTCTGATTTATGGGGTGTCCCTGAGAAAATCTAGCAGAAAGACTGGATGAAACCCTACCTCCCAACTGGCTATATGTAGAGCTGACTGAGGTTTTTTGATAAATGCTTCTTCCAGATCTTAATTGTGTCTGAACAGATTTGCCCATGCTTGCTGTGACTGAAAACAGACAACCCCTATCTAAGGCCTCTGAGTTTGGGAAATAGGTTGTTCATGAGACAAAGTTCTCCATGTGGCGATTGGGAATGGAAGTTGCTGAAATGTTTACAGTGTGCAAACTTATGGGAAGCCTCACAGCATAATCTAGATCTGTCTTCCAAACACAAGCTCCACTGTGGCAATTATTCAGATACCATGTCCGCACAATTGTACAGAGAGAGAGAGAGAATTTAAAAAAACCTCACAAGAACACTAAGCTATAAATTATGGAGATCCGTATTTGCATTTAAGAAGTAGAGCAGCATGCCTATGATAAAACCTGACTTCCCTCATCTTTCCAAATAAATTGAATTGCGTGTGACTGCACCCCCTGATGCGCCGTGCCACGAGTTATACAGGAGCACTGCTGTGATTCTACTGGTCTCTGAAGTTCCTGGCCCCTCTATGTTTTTTTTTATAGATTTCTAAATCTATAACATGATCTCTACATGGAACGGCACAAACTTGGGTTTTTTCAGGCTGAAGTGACAATCAGAAAAAGAAAATGTCAGGGAAGCTGACTCTGAAAAGTGCTAAATAGTCCCAGCTTCTCATAGAACCAAATTTTTCTTTAAAGATGCTTTAAAGAGAGTGTAAAAGTAGTTACTCTCACTCTAAAGGTGTATTCAAATCCAACAGCATTAGAATAAAGGAGACTGAGGCCCATATGTCTTAAGAAGTTTTTAAATACTCATTACCTCCCAGGCAGCCCTAAGACATTTGTATGGTCAATCCCATAGAGCAAGTACCATGTTGGACCACCCTGAAGGACAGGGGCAGCTTTTTCGCAACGTACTTCAGATGGCTTGGTTTTCTGTGCTCTTGTTCAGCAATGTTTCATCTGAGGAGGGTAAGACCAGAAGCTTTACATTCATGGAGTAGAAATGCCTTTCAGAAATATATAAAGCAAGAAAACAAGGCATATCTCTTCAAATCTGTGTTAAAAATTTACTTAATCAAATTAGATTTTCAGAGAGTTTAGAACTCAGTCCTTTTAAATGAGTGTTTTAACATGATTGATTGACTGCTCCAGGGATCTGACAGGTAACTGAATTCATACAGTATTGTTCTTATTCCCATATTTAAGTTAAAGAATGATGAAAAACGAATAGCAAATATCTTGTCTGTGGGCAAATACGCAGCTTCACATTAAATCTGTATGAAACCAGCTATTCCCCAAATACTCCACAAATAAAAGCATATTCTCTGCTTATTTGAAAATAAATAGTTGAAAAACAGGATCAAGCCTGGCAGCTATCAAGCATTTAAACAAAGTTGTTATAAACTCTATTTTAGGTTTATAAACGCAGTAAAAAGTGCCAAAAGTTGGAAACGAACCATAGTCAGTGGTTCTATCAGCCTTAATTCAGCAAAAATATATGCTAACGCACGCTTAGCTTCAGGCCTACTGACCTCTGGGACATACTCATTAGTACGAAGTAAACTTGCCAGCATTCACTTTTCATTTCTCCGAAATAAATCAGACTTAGGAGCAATTATATCAATAAAGTTACAACATTCAACAGAAAAGTATAGGACAGCAGAGACAGTCTAGACACCAGCTGCTACTCGGAAAGGTTTTCCTCTACACAAGGTTGCTGTATAACCTTTGGTACAAATGGGAGTTTGTGTTTTGTATGATCCCAACTCCTTACATCTTTCTTACAATAACACAATAATAATTAAATTACTTGGTTTCGCTCTTTCCTTAAAACACAAATGTTCTACTATGTCATTTCAAAACATCACAGTATTGCCCTTTGTAAGCAGTCTTTCCACTTTTGATAACAAACTTGGATTTTCCTTTCTAGCAAAATTGCTGTTGCACCACATACAGTGACAACTTGTTATCCCTGGCTCAAGGGACATGACCTTCCCTTTTTTGGTCTTCTAATCCACCGCTGAATCACTGCTGCGCTCCTGAAGTAAGAAGGTAAGCAAGAATTTCCTGTTTGTTCCACAGCTTTCAATTGCTGCATGGAATAAAAATGCAAGAACAAAATATGTGTAAGGGGTAAAAATTATATGTTATACAACATTATATACAGAAATCATATATTTCTATTTTTATACTGATTTTTATACAGTTATGGGGGAATCAGACAATATAAACATGATAGATTCATAATTTCAGACACCTTAATGGCAAAAGACTCACTATGGTCAACTGACTAAGAGGAAGCATGCAGTCGTTACTACATAAAATTGATATCTAAAATCATCTTCAATAAATTATTCTTGAGGGATTTATTCTCTTATATGCAAGAATAAGCAGGCAGGCTCCATGTTCTTTCTCTACACCAGATTCCTTTGGGATACTCAGAAGCTTTGGATTTGTCTTACATCCTATTGTATGTCGGATGATCAACACATCTCAGAGACTTCTCTTGCAAGGCACAGGATTGTTTTCTGCATCTTAGCCTTAGTGGAAGGTAAGAAAATATGCTTCCTGAATTCTTGGGCATCCAAAACAAGGGTACAACACCAGCACGTGTGGCTTTAATTTACTTGGCTGTTTTACATATTCCTATGCATTTCTTCACAGGTAACAGCAACCAGGAAAGTCTTCAGCCCAGTAGACTCTTCCTCTAGTCCATTCTTCTGATATGCTTTTGGGACAGAGACAGTATAGAGAATGAGAGAGAGATGTATGACTGTATTACCTGTGACAATGCTCTTTTATATTGTCAGAACAACAACCAAAAAAAAAAGCAGCAGATGGAACCAAACCCTGGCATAAAATGCTTCTCTACACACTTTCCTTCTTTAGCATGACTTTTCTACTCCCACTTGGGAACTTCACAAAGACCCCTCTCAGCTGCTGGCAGTTTCCACTGATGGGAGTTGCATGATTAGAAGTATTTGTGGTGTTGAGCAAAGGTTTCAAGTAGAGAAACCTTCTCGCCTAGAGCTTGGGCATAGAATGGAGCTGATCTATGAGAGCCTCTGCCTCTAAATGATTCTTTGATCAATATATCTCAGTATCTCAAGGACAACTTTCAGAACAGAGAGGTAGTAGTGGTGTACAGAGATTTCACTTAACTTTCATGTGTGGAGGCAGTAAGACCAAGTCCATATTTCAAGCATCTTTGAAGAATGGCATGTGCCGCCTCCTAGTGCCACTAGGATGCTACCTTGCAGGTAGCTTTTGATGAAGGTTTGGAAGAAACCTCTTAACTGTGGCTGAACATGTGTTTTCAGCTTCACTGTGTTCTTGTGTAAGGATTTCAATGGCAGAGGAGCAGCAAACCCCTTTAACCTTGCAATTCCGCAAAAAGCAGGGAAAGACAGAGGCTCAGTGAATGCAGAGCATTGGAGTAACTTTTTTTTGAAGGTATTTTTGAGCATGTGTCCTGTTGTAGATACTCACAAAGGAAGATGACACAAGGGACTTTCCATGGTTTCTGCTGAACATCGATTATTGTATTGCCCTCCTGAACTTGGCACGTGATCCAGTACCTAATTCCAGTTCCTAATGTTCTAATAAAGATTGGTGACTTAGACCATGTCACTGTTTTGCAGGTTTCTGATTTGTCATATTTTTGATACTGGAAGAAAATGACCTCTGAATTCTGCTTCAGTCAGCCTTGCTGTCTCACTGGAGAGCTACACCAGCTACGCTCTTATATGCTTTTCAATCCATACTGATATTCTTTGAGATGAGATAACCTGACCTTTAGGAAGCCCATCTGCAGCTGAATGTGCAAGAAATGACAGCCTGAAATGGTATGTTCTTGTCAGGGTAATAAAGCCAAGCTCCAAAAAATATCTAATGTATGCAGATTCCTTTTCTTTCAGTGGTGACTGTAATTTCAGGGAAAAGGCAATCAGGTGATTGATTTGTTTATAGTGAGCCATGAGAGCACACTGGAGGTGAATTTCAAGTGTTCTCTCTGCTACAGCTGTGGAATAATGCATGGATTAAAGGTCAGTCACAGTGCCCGCAGCTCAGGTGTAGTCCTGGCTACCTGTTAGGGTTCAGAAAAATAGTTCAGGGTGAAAGGATATAATGAGCATTCCGGGAAACATTCAAAAAAATAACCCATAAGACATGGGAGGACTGAGTGGTTAAAATTGTAATTCTCCTTTGGAAAATTTTCAATACAAATTATTAAAAGAAGACTGAACGCAACTGCACCATCCAAGATTTCTGAGAGACTATATAAAGCTAAATAAACAATGAGGGTCTTTTTACTGTGATAAGTACTCAGAGATTTTACACTGATTTCCAACATGTTATATGGCTGCATTTGTTGGTAATTGCTTCCATTTGAAGAACTTGTTCTCCTGGCAGAGCTTTTCCTGATCTGCAATACAATTTTCTGAACCTGTGAGAAGTACTTGCTCACCCATCAGCTGTCATGGTTTTGGGTCTGTCTATGTCCAGGGTACTGAGAGACAGTGTGTGGGTATATTGATAGCTGCCTTGGAAGTTGAATATCTGATGTATATCAGTCAGCCAACACTGCCTCAACTCAGTGTAAGAATAGCTTTTCCTTTTTCATTGTAGAAACTATCCTGGGAGCTTGGGAATTCACTGGAGAGACTAGTCTCTGTTTCACTGAAGGAAAAATCAAACCAACCCATGACTCAGGACTTAGGCTCCCTCCAGAGGAGAAATTCAGACATTTCTTTTAATCCCTGATAACACAAAACTGTCATAGGGGTTTCCTACAAAGCATGGACCCTTCATGACTGGTTACAGACAACCCGCTTAGCAGTTGCTGACGTTGAAAATGAGGGGAATAAGAATTTTCCAAATAACTACGCTACATATCATGGTGATGATGGCACTGTGGCACCCATTTTTCAAAACCTTATGTGATTTGTTGAATGTAGCATGTGAATTCTGCCCAAATAACCCTTCCAGGCAGATAAAGAAAGGAACTGAAAAACGGCAGTGATGCAAGCACAGAAGCTGGAAGGTATTTTGGCTATCCATGACCTTGCAATGGATGCCTACCACGGCACAGGCATCCTGCTTGTTTGTGTTTCTGCTGATAATACAGCCTGAAAAATGTTGCCCAGACATGTTAAGATAATGGGAATGAGGACCTTATTAATTCCAAAGGCACATCTGCTTGAAAAATTCTAGAAGGTTGACTTATTCGTAATATCAAGTCAAGTACAGCTATTTTGTCTAACTGTCATCTCAAAATGACAGTGAACTAAACCCTTGGTAATGGGCTCATTTATCCAGCCCGGTTAAATTCCAATTTATCTTTCTAGTTTGTACTACAGCATCACAGAAGGAGCATTTCTTAGGGTTCAGCATGTTGTTGTGAATTATTGGATGTGAAGCTGCCAAAGCTTTTTGTATCAGATTCATAGTATATGTTTGGCACAAATCTATATTCATTATTGCCAGAAACAACAGGATATAGAAATTAATTAGATTAATTAAAATCAATTTGTACAAATGAAAGATGACCTTTGTTCTCTTTCATAATTTTGGTATTAAAATTGCTGACGAACAACCAAATATTAACGTATGTTTTTCTCTTACACAGCAATGCACACTTATTATTTAGTTATATTCCCAGAATCCTACAATAATAATGGATTTTCCTGGATTATTTGCTAAGAAGTATATAGTGTATTATCTGGGGCTGATGTTCTGTCACAGATTGTATTCCTATAAATAGCTCATGTGAAGAATCATGCTTACACCCAAGGGGGTGCTTGGTTAGGGAAGACTCTCCCTCACTGTTGTAATCCAACATTTCTCAAGCCTGCAGTATTTTAAGCGCAGGAGAGAGAATTATCTAAAGAGAAATTCAGCATCTGAAGCTTTATTTTGATTACATTTATACCATATAATAAGTCTATATTTTCTGACCTTGAAGCCTCAAATCAGTTGAAAAATCCAGCTTCCACAGAAAAGAATAAAATCCTACTGATTTTGGACTTGTAATACAGGGCATGTTTTGACTCACAGCTGGTTTATGTATACTATGTTTTAAGCATGTGTTGTTCTCAGATCTTCCATCAGCCTGTGAGGGGCCTGAAAAAAATCTCAGCTTCACAGTGCCTCTGTTTCTCCATCTCTTAATGTGATTCGTACTCCTGTTTGCCACTTTGTCACTAGCCATGACAAGCAGGCAAGACGCACTGTTGCAACTATGAAGAAAGCAGTGGTTGTGCAATACTTTTTGGAGGATAGACATAGTCTTTCTTTTTCTTTCTTCCCCATTTTGATCCCAAATGGCAAGACGCACTGTTGCAACTATGAAGAAAGCTGTGGTTGTGCAATACTTTTTTTGGGATAGACATAGTCTTTTTTTTTCTTTCTTCCCCATTTTGATCCCAAATACTCAATTTATAAGCATTGGCAATAAGATATGGTAGATGCCCATTAAATCATGTGGTTGCCACTACATTCTCATACAGTTACCTGCTTTCAGACCCTGTGGAAGTTTCTTGTGTTGGCAACAGAACACATGCAATGTCTTGTTCTGTATGTCTCAACTGAGGATGACTTTTGCAAAATTGTATAAAGTCCTGTTTTGAAATTGTAATCCCAAGTGCAATGATTGAAATCAGATTTTAGCAAAAGTCTAAAAAAAGTCTAAAAGTTGGTATGGTTGTGTAATACATCATTTAATATATAAAATGAAATTTGTTTATGAGATATATCAGAGAATACAGTCATTCAGGAAACAGTGTCTGACCAAATATACAGAATGTGTTCTCTCTGTGTTTATTCTTACAAACAGTATTTTTAGTGGAATTGATATCCTGTGCCAAATTTCAGCACATCAGAGTTTGCATTACTTGTGGAATATCCACTCTGGAATATATTTCTTTCTCTGGAATCTGTCCATGTTGCAACTGACAAGGTAAGGAACAAGTTCAAGCACAAGCTGAATCACACATCCCTTAAACAGATGATTTACATGTACAATATTTTCAGAGATGAGGGATAAACTGAGATCTGTGAGGTCCCTCTGCATTACGAAATATTTCATATGGTAGCTGCTTTCCTTGAGAAAGTAGTATTTTAGCCATCACAGCCTACTTTTTTCCCACACACTGTGCTCTTAACACGTATTTTCCTTTCACTCAATGTCTTAGATGTAGACCAGCAAGAAGATTGACTGATATATTGTACTTTGGGATACAGTGTACAGCAAGTCCACTGTATGAATGCGTTTGCAAGCACACCTGTACGCACAGGACTGTAGAGCGTAAAGACTCCTCTATTTCAGACTGACTGGAAAGGTGAAAAGGAAAGAAATCCTGCTTGAAGCTCCCTCTACGTGCAGTCTATTGTCTAGATGAGCTGCAACATCTCACAGCAGTCAAACCAAACTGAACCCACCCCCCATCAAGGACTCAGCATGCGGGGGAACAGACAGAGCCGGTGTCTGGTCTGTGCTGGGGAGCTGGTTCACCCCTCACCGGGGGTGAACCCCCTCTGCAGGGCTCCCCAGGGCAGACCCAGCCCGCAAGGACACTGGCATCTCAACACAATGATTTTTCTTTCACTCCAAAACATGGTGGTAGCACAGAGCAAGTTTGCAGCCTTCAGTACACAAAACCCTCTAGGTATATATTTAAATAAAGTGAGCACAGGCGTTTGTACATATGCCAGGCCTGCTGTCCGGCTTTCCCAGCCTGAGTGACAGGGAGAGCATCTGTGCATAACTGTAGGAGAGATACCATGCCCTGAGGGCCAGAGAGCTTAGTCCTGCTGAGCTCTTACACTGCTCCTTTGCAAAACTGTTCTTCAGTTCCTCTGGTCTATAAGAAATCAACAGACCCAACTTTTCTCCCCCTTTCACCTCGCCAGGTCCCCTTTTCGTTTGCTGAAGAAAGCCAGATGTATCAAGTCTGTTACATCTGGATGAAGAAAGTGAGCATGTAGAAGCCTGGCCCCTACAAGAGCTGGTTGTTCATGTCTTTCCTTGGTCTTGTGCCGTGACAGTGGTGTCCTCTCCAGGTGCCTTCCCTCCCTCAATAGCCTCTCTCCTACCATGCCTTGACTCTCCACCTGCTGCAGCAAATGGCAAGAATTACAAAGCTTCCCCAAACCCACTTTTTGAAGTCGGGGTTCCAATTCCAGGCCTCCTCTTCTGCCTTCTCGCAAACATCCACAGATTGCGATGCCTATTTAATTCAGGGAGATACACACACAACCCCTTGTTCGGAAATACCATGCACAAATGCTTTCCATGATGGTTGGTGGTCTACCAGAAGGCATTCTTTTGTGCTTTTGCCACCATATAATTAACCTTTTCAACTTGAAATGCAACATGGAATGTAGTGGGATACAGCATTATCAGTAAGTATTAAAATACTTTACTTGATTGGGTAAAATGTAACAGGGTAAAATGAAATACTGACTTGAAAATCATCTGCAGCCACAGCAGAGAAAAGTTAGGATGTAATTCTAATTGTGGCTTCAAATAAAAAGACTTTAGGTACCATCATGCTAACAGGACCATGTCACTCACTGTCTCTGAAGAGGGACGATTTGAGGCTTTCTTAAATTATCTCTTGTGTGTATCAGCAGCATTAGCCCTTTGTTTTTCAGCTTGCATTTTGCATAGCTCACTCCTGCGCAGCGATGGATTGCCATTCTGTGAGCTTTAGATTGTCAGCCTGGCTTGATTGCTCTTCATTCACTTGTGAGCATCACTAATAAAACACTCCGAAAGCTGCCTGTTTTGTGTATCAGGGAATAGCTAGGTTCTTTTATTCCTGTTGACAGGCACTTACCTGTCTTTTTACCAGAGTATCTGGAATGCCTTGTAGCACACAAAGGAGACTAAAAAAAAAAAACAAAAAACAAACCAAACAATATTGAAAAGGCCAGTCCAAATGGAAGGACTAGGAAAGCAAATGATGTTTAAGCATTGACGGTGTTCAGAGATGTTCCCTTACTCAGGAATGGCAGAGTTGTGAATACAAGCTGCTGCAAAACACAGAATAGGCTGAAGAGTTCATTGTCTCAGTTCCCAGAAATTTTAAGCTCAGGCACATATTGAAATGGTGAATCTTTATACTTCATGTTGAATGCACACATGGATTTGACTGGACCAAATGGTGTCCACTTCAGTTATGCAACTAGTCCAGTTAAATTCCACTGGGATACTGCCCAAAACATCAAGATGTGCCAGGATGAGCCTTCTGTTACAAAAAAAAAACGAGGCAGAAACAACAAAGTCAGCACCAGCATTTACCTACTAGTGCAGGCTCATCCTATGCAGTTTGTTCTTGATGAGAATTATAGATACATAACATAGCTAGAAAATAGTTGATTCATGATTTTAATGGCAAATTAAGACAAACCAGACCTTGAGGGTGTTAGGGAGCCACTAATTATATCTGCTATAGGGAAAGCAAATACTACTTAGAAATCTTAGAAATCAAATGTGCTCTTGAGGCTGCAGTTGTGAACCCTTGTACTTATAGAATGCCTTAAATTAGTTGCATAAAGGCTCACCAGCTTCTGTAGGATTTTATTTTAAAATAAAATTAATTTTATTTTAAAATTGAATAAATTTATTCAAAACTGGAGCTGTTGCAGTAGTATTACTATATTTAGTGTTACTAATATTAACTATTATTAAAGTAAATGGCATCTGTTAGGGCCAGCAGTTAATTTCTTACTCACCTGTAGCTGACGCCAAAACCCCACGTCAGTCTGCCACCATGGCCTGCCATTCAGCTGATGGCAGTGCCTCCACAATCTGTTCGTTTTTCATTTAGTGCATGGGATCGGCTGCAACCACAGCCAAGTTAAGAGCAGATTCCAGGACCTCAAGCTCATGCACTGTAGAGAAGTCACTAGGGCAGACAGAGCCATCAAAAGTAACCCTGATGACAGCAGTGCCTTCCCTAAGTGTCCACAGATCCATCCATGGTCCAAGCTTCTTGCCAACAGAACTAAGTTTTGGGTTCACATGGACCGGTGAACACAGAGCGGATCCAACAAGTACCTCTAGGCCAGGTAAGGCTAATGCCAACAGGCACTACAAGGCGTTGTTACCAGTATACAAGGGCAGGTTCTCTCTTCTTGAGGCTGCTGGGCAAGATTTAGGGCAGTAGCTGACAGCATCTTCCGGACGAGTGCCAAGACTCTTGGCCCAGAATTAAGGTCATTTGTCCTTAGGAGAGGCAAGACATCAGTAACAACATCAACCTCGATGTCATCCCATGAAAGTTTGCTCCAGTGCCTGTGGGAATTTTGCCACTGACTTCAACAGCAGCTGAGAAATTTGCCACTGCTCCTGTCAAAAACTGAAACTTTGCTCTGGTTATTGAGAAACTTTACTGTAAGATGGATAATTCTGGATCTCTGAATTCTTAATGTGTTAATTTCCCATTGATACCTTGATTAATCAATAAAGTAAAATATCCTCAGTAACTCTCCCCTTTTAATTATCAGGCAGTGGCATAATATATTAAGTCTATTGACTCACAGTAGTGGGTTGCATAATGGCAATGACCTTGGAAACACACGCTTTTGTATCCTTCATGTTTCCCCGTTGTAATTCCATAGATTTATACATCATCAATGTGCTATTTCAGGCTAATATATTGCAAGGACATTGGGGTGGTGGCAGTTTATCAATGACTTTTTGTCCTCCTTTTTTTATTAGTGCTGTTTAAGAAGGCAAGCTATTTCTATAATGAGCTTCCTATAAACATAATGGATTTTACAGCATAACCATAATAGTGCAGTATTTTGCCTGTCCCTTCCTTGTTCCCTTCCTTGTATTAATTATGGTCATATTTGCATTCAGGATGCAACTTTATCTGAATCCAATACAAATTACTATCTTTGAAAGAGAAAGGCTCTAGCACAGCAATTGTTAGAGCTGTCCCCGGAGGTAATGACACTACAGCATGTGCTACCTAAGGGCCAGAGCAATACTTTTCTTGATCCACATAAATATATCTCAAACAACATTGCTCTGGAAAAGGGAAATGTGCATGGTAATGTAGATTTTGGGGTTAGTCAAGATTTCTTTTTTTGACTGTACATTACCTCACTGGCATTCAGTCAGTATTATGTAAAATCATAACCAGGTTCACCTCAACATACTTTTTTTTTTCAAATCAGTGAAAATAAGCAGTAATCCATTTTTAATATATATTATTTTTGCTTTTTCCTAGGTTCCTAGATCAGTAACATTAATTCTCAAAGGCTCCAGCTCTGAGAAGAACTGTATAAGCACTTAAGTACATTCTTAAAACCCACTTATTCAGTGAGATTAAAAGTATGTCTTATGGCCATTTCAATAAAGAAAGCATTAACTCCACCTTCAAGGCCAGATAACTGTGTGTGCTTGTGTATAGTCTCAAGTAACACACTATTTCTCCTGTTCAAAACACGTACATAAGAGCCCTGGTAAATCTTGACCTTTGAGTCATATGTGTACCAGAAGAGCAGAGTGCTGCCTGGAAATACAACTGTCCATGATGTTAACTGCTGAAATAAGCAAATAAGAAGTTGTCTGACTTCAAAAGTATATAACTTCAATATTTTTTTCTTTTTCATAAAAGAGAGGTGTATAGGCTGAAACATTCAGTCCTTCTGCAATCTTTGCCCTTGCAAACGAAAAACCAAAAGAAAATCTGAGGGGGAAAAAAAAAAAAGTAGAGAGTTGCCTGCTCCAGAGGAGATTTATTCTTTTCTCTACTGGGATATTTTTTTGGAAAGGGGTATTTTAAAAGGGTTTAAGCACATTTCTTCTTGATAATATATGCCAAGTGGAAGTTCTCGGGTAAGACAATGACTTATGGTATGAATGATAGGTAGTCACAAAGATCCTTACAAAATAAAGCTACCAGATATCCTGGGGCCATCAGAGCCCATGTATAAAATGAAAAAGTGCAGATTTGTCTTGATTTTCTAGGTGAACTCGTTCAACAGTTATTGGAAAAGCACCTTGTAGATCAACAGCTAGAAACAGTCCTTATAATAGATCTCCCACCACGCAGTACACTACTTGCTGGGCCTGAGTACCTGCTCCCCATCACCATCAACCACCCTTCATGGGCTCAGGAGTCCTATTTCAACCCAGCCCAGGGCCACCCATCCCTGCTCCAGTGATTCCGCAGCACTGCCAGTGCCTCTCGGAGGGGCCAGTCCTCGCTGCCCCCGACAGTAAGCAGGCAAAGTTGGCAAGAATTAGAACCCGAAGATGTAGGCGCATCTGCTGCATGCTGGACACCTGTCCATCACAGCAGTTTCCCTGAAATGGCAACTTTCTTTTGCTGTTCTTATTATGAACCATCAGAAAATGCTTAGTTGGTAAGGACCTTACGGTGCTCGGATGTACCTGTGTAAGCTGCACACTGAGGGAATCACACCTGAGGGACAGAGCCTGAGAACACCGATTCAATGGCTTCACAGTATCACTGGAGTTTTCCAGCTGCTTTTCAACTATGTTTTTATTTAGTATCCATTCATAACCTCATCACTTAATGAAAGAAAACAGTCTAATGGGAAAAAAACAGTTTCAGAAAATTATATATATGTATCTGTACTGATCAGTAATAATGGTTTTCAAACATTTTTAAGAAAAATCTCATTTTCTCATAAGTATGTACAGAGAAAGACACATAGACACAGAAAATATACAAGCATGGGCAACTGCTCTCAGGCTTTCTTTTCCAAACAACAAGCAAGGCTGCTTGAGGCTTTCCAAATTCAGTTAGATGACCTTTGCATTGCACAGCTTCCCGGACCCATCTGTACACGCTTCTGTCACACAGCCATCCTCAAAGTGCATGTATTAAAATTTAAGCTAGGTTGTTTACAAAACAGTTCCAAGACTATCCCTTTGTGGAAGTACTGGTTTGCAGAACATCTGTTGCTTTCAATAGTCAATACAGAGCCATTTGTTTCATCTGAAAGCAATGGCATTTCCCTGTGCTATAACCATGCTCCCATGAATCAAAGGAAATACGTTAATACCATTCAGCCATTATTAATCTTTTATCTGGGGACTCTGTCTTTCTCTGATCACATATTTATCAGCATTAGTTTTGGCTTGATTTGTAATAGCATGTTCTCTGTGATGATTTTCAATAAATAGGAAAGACAGAATCTGAATGGATAGAATGGCTCAGTGTGGATTTATCACTGGTTTTGGCTTCATTTCTGTATGTCCAAGTTGATCCATTGTGTTGAAAAAGCAAATACTAACAACTGTGTCAGCTTCCCTTTGGCTCGCAACAATTTCTCTGAAGAGGAGTTTTAGCAAGCAATGCCCACAGTGGTTTACTCCTGTTTTTCTTAAGACTTGCCCTTTTTTTCTCTTTGAAGTTTTATTGGTGTTAGTTAGAATTCAATATAAACCTAGACAAGATTTATTTTAAGTATTACTTAAGTTACATCACTGCAAAGGCAAGGCAGGCTAAGAGTCAAATGTGCAAAACATGATTCAAATGCATTGTTACTGAGATGTTTTATTTACAGGCTTCTTTTTCTTATCCATATCACATCTCTGGAAAGCAACAGGATTACTGAAGTTTTCTGAAAAGCATGAAATTAAGGACTTGATTTTTCTCTCAGACAAGTTTGTAGAGAAAGTCTTGCATTGGTCCATTCTGACCGTAGACTCTCATGTAGTAGGTCACCAGGATGCAAAGCAGTTGGAGTTCACGTAAATCCCATCTTGAAATGGTGTCCTCAGTAAACTTCTCATTGTAAAAAGCTACTGCAACTTCTAAATTCAAACATCAGGACTGAAAAAGTGGAAAGATATACAATGTTGGTTTTCTATGAAAACAACAGAAATGTTTCTAGTTCATATGATGCTCTCAAAACTCTGTGCATCATATAAAGATCATCAGAGAAACTCCTAATCATGAAAGTTTTAAATTTCAGGTTTAGGAATTAGTTGAGGTGAATGAATAAAGAGATTATATGCAGGAAATTCCCTCTAGCTTCAGAGAGGCATTAGTACACTCTGCTTGTCTCCCTTTGCAGAAATACTTTACACTCAGGGAATAATGAATCAATCAAAGAACCAATTTACAAGAAGCATCTGAGAGTTTGGGGAGTTCCTCCTGACAGACTGCACAAGCTGAAACTGGATATCCTATTTCTTAGCAGGCATGGCCACAGCATCTAAAGAGATGGATGGTAGTGCGCAATAGCCTGCTAATTTTGGTCTATCAGAAGACAAGTCATCGGAACATGTTTATGGTAGATATGCCTGCAATTAAAAGACATAGGGACAATGTGTTTGGAGGAGGGAGATCTTGACCATACCTATTTCCAATAACAAAATTTAAAAATTAAAATAGATTTTTTTTTAACAAGAGCTTTGATAAATTCCTTTTCAGAATTGAAGCTGGACAACATTAAGAATTACATTAAATACTGCCTTACTTTTTTGATTGTCCCCATTAAGAATGACATGAGAGACATTGAAACTGTGATGTGTATAGCCCTTTCTCAGTCATTGTGCTGGTTTTGGCTGGGATAGAGTTAATTTTCTTCGTAGTAGCTTGTACGGGGCAATGTTTTGGATTTGTGCTGGGAACTGTTGGTAACACAGGGATGTGTTAGTCACTGCTGAGCAGCGCTCACACAGAGCCCAGGCCTTTGCTGCTCCTCACGCCACTCCACCACTGAGGAGGCTGGGGGTGCCCGGGGAGCTGGGAGGGGACACAGCTGGGACAGCTGACCCAGGCTGGCCAAAAGGATATTACATACCATATGACATCATGCTCAGCATATAAAGCTGGGGGAAGAAGGAGGAAGGGGGGGACGTTGGGAGCGATGGCATCTGTCTTCCCAAGTCACCATTACGTGTGACGGAGCCCTGCTGTCCTGGAGGTGGCTGAACATCTGCCTGCCCGTGGGGAGTGGTGAATGGATTCCTTGTTTTGCTTTGCTTGTGCACATGGCTTTTGCTTTACCTATTAAAATGTTTTTTATCTCAACCCATGAGTTTTCTCACTTTTACTCCTCTGTTTCTCTCCCTCATCCCACTGTGGAGGAATAAGCGAGTGGCTGTGTCGTGCTTAGTTGCCGGCTAAGGTTAAACCAAGACGGTCATATACACAAAGCCAAGCTGCTTTGAAATAGTTTAATGGAATATAAAAACAATGCATAAATTATTAAACTAATGCTATATGTGTGCTGAAGAGAATTTAGAGTCTGGAAAGCTTCAATGGAGGATCAGATTTTTATTGAACCAACACTTGTAGATGGACACAACATCTGCATGAGTGTTCCCATAGGCAGGTTCAGCTCTCCACCTCTCTTCTGTTTTCCACCAAAATCACAGCTGGCTGCTCTTCTTCCACTACAAAGCAGTTGCTTCAGGTCTCCAGTGAACTTACATTGCATGAGAACACCATGCTGTTGTGCTGAAACATGGTACTGAATTAGGCATTTAAGATGTGCTAATAGATTGTGCATAGGTACCTTCTAGCTTTTCAAAGACCTAGACCTTTAAATATACAAAAATACTATTAAGGCAGTGGTCACACAATTAGAATAATGAAATAAAGGCCTTTGATAGTTACAGTTCCAGTACTTACATTAGTTTGAAGGATTCCTTCTGCACACTTGACTTCACAATGGAAATCCTAGTAATCGTCATTCATTTCAGCCACCCCAGTCATTTCACCTAAAGCATAGAAATCGTTCCGCGTGTTCTCTCATGAATATACCAGACTGCAGAGGGTGAAAGGAGTGCTGTGTGATTCCACCAGTAAAGGAGAAGAAATAGGATGCCTGGAAGGAAACCTGAGTCGCTTCTTGATATGTAATTTTCACCAGCCAATAATTTGGAAGAAAAACAGACAATGAAGGTTCTCTTTCAATTTGTGATTTTTAAAATTTGTGTGTAAACTACTAGTTCAAAATGAATAAGGTAATTTTTCACTTAGGAATGTAAAAACAGGAAGACTGACATCTCGTACGTGTATTTCTTGAAATATGTTTTCCAATGAGGAAAACTATCAAAGCCAATTCACTTTTGTGGCCCGTACCTTTCTTGAAATATCAGCAAGAAAATCAGTGAAAACAGATTTGCCAGATATTTTCCAAATTTATTTGGAAACAAACCCTATCTGGATTCCCTACTTGACAGTACCTCCATTTCTAAAACCTCTAGATTCAGAAACAAACCCATTGGTAAATACCATTTTCCAGAGGGAAGAATTGAATCCAAGTGAGATGGCATGCAAAGCAGATTCCTGCTTTGTGTAGCATGTATAGTCGTTGGCTACAAATGCAATCTCCATTATCTCATGAGCACAGATGGCATCTCGCATGGATGTGAGGAGGGTTGAGGATGCAACATAATGAATATTGGAGCATTCCTTCCTGAACAGCAACCACTCTCTGACTGCCTGTGAAATTATTTAGTTTTTGCACTACTTTTGCAGGGCAGCACCTCACAGGCACCATACAGGCCAGCATTTACCTGACACAATGTAGTGCAGGTACGCTGGGATCAGGAAGCTCCTGAAAACAGTCAGGGAAACTCGCAGGGTACAGAATGCGGTTCTGGGCATGTTCAAAGCAGGTAATTAATGAAGCTAAGCACTGTAAAGTTTCAGCATTTCAGAATTCTGAAAGCAAAATGACCAAAAGCTCTTTCACTCCTGTCTATCCATTCAAAAAGTTAAATTTTTGTTTCTAATTTAGAAATGTCCGAAAAGTCAGTGGCTTTCTCCACCAAGTCTTATTTTTCAGCTGAGACCCGGTGGAAGAGGTGTAAACTGAATTAAAGGCTAGTAGGATGAACGAACTGTTTTCATGTTATAACCATTTGGATTTGTAGCCACAAAGGCCTTTTCAAGAGAATAAAAAGTAACTTAATTTAGGAAATTATGATGAAAATGGGGAGAGAAAGAAAGTGATACGTTGTTCAGTTTTCAGACTTCCATTGACTATTTTATTTTGTTGTAGATATATCTCCTTCCTACATCTGGCTCAGAAACTAGTTCATGAAGTGCTCAGAATTGCTGTAGGGTAGAAAAACCTGTAGGTTATGAAGAAAGAAACCCTTGTGGTTTTCTGTTGTTGCCAGGAATAACAAAGCTAGAAAAATAGTTCTTTTAGGCTAGGTTGAGGTTAAGAAAGTATTCTTTTCTAGGTATAAATACATGGTTGTTTTACTCTTAAAAATCACAAATATTTGTGGATTTCTAAGTAATTATAACAAAAGGTCATCAGTAATTTTTAGGAAAGTTATCTAATATTTTACCCTGTAGAACTACTATACAAGTAGCATTACTGATTCTCCATTGGGATGAACAAGTTCACATAGAAAGATTTACAGAAATTGAACGAAATATCCACTTTCAGTACCTTGTAACAATGTATAAATCCAGAAACTCGTTTTATATGTGTGTGGTTTGGGTGTTTTCGGTTTTTTTTTCTTCCTCAGAATTCATCTTTCAACTTAAAGGCCATCATCAAGTGCTTTGAATTTTTTGCTGTCTATAGGAGTTGTTAAAGCTGACTTCAGGGTTACTGCTTTAAACACTTCATGCTGGAAAATGTCTCATTTCCTCATATCCTGATATTTCCCTTCCAGTTTCCGTTGGTGAAGTGCATACTGATCCTTAATCAGAAGCACCTTTATTGGACTGAGCAACAGAGTTACTAGACATCTAATGATTAGCTTGGTTTTCTGCAGAACATTATGTAAAGTTGAATTCTTCTTGTCACAATGGAAATACCTTAAAAGTTTATCCTCATGAATAAAATGGTATGATGAACAAAAAAATAAAATACATGATGAATAAAAAAATAAGCCAATAGCAATGGAAATTATCTGGATAAGTAGCAAAGTTAACAATCTGCTGAGGTGCAATTGGCTTCATTCAGAAGAAAGACATCTGACCCAAGAGAAGTCAATTGGGAAAACAGCAAGCCACCACTGTTGATGTGCATAAAAGAAGATAGAAGAGCAAAAAGGCAATACGGAGAATAATTGTCAGATGTAATGCAAACCTGATTAAATTCTCTAGCTGTTACAGACACAGGAAGTCATGAGTGAATTAGTAAATCCCAAGATGAGAGGAGCAAAAACTAAAAAGAAGCAACAATGGAGATAATCTAAAAGAATTCTTTGAATAATCCCTTCCTGCCATTTCACAAAAAATTATACACTCCCTAATCCAGCACCAGAAATTTCAAGTAGTGAAGATAGGCCATGAACAGAAACTCAAGATGAACAACATCAACAACAACAATCAACAACAACTCACTAGGACTGACTGGTACCTATCAAAAAACTGCAGATGTTGAAGACAGAAGGGATTTAAGAGCTAATAAAATACGCAATCTCTGGTTGAAATGAGGAGCTATATTGGAGGCCCGCAGGATAGCAACTGTTCTAGGTCTAAAAAAAGTAGGAATTACAGATCAGAGAGCTTTATTTCACTGTCAGTTTATCTTGCCAAAACAATAATTAAAAACAGACTTTTAAAAAAATTCTTCTAAAACACCTTAAGGAACATAATAGGACCAATGTATGATAGAACCCAATATCTTTAACATCCATAAAATCATTGAGAGAAGATGTGAATGGTGAGGCAGGCAAATTTGCAGATGACAGAAAATTGCTTTATTTGGCAAGACTAAAGAAGATTGTAAGGTCTTCTGTAGGGACCTCTTAAAGATGTGCTAGTGGGAAGTATAATGTCTAAAAAACAGTACTGGATGGTATTCAGGAGCAACAAAAGAAAGGAACAACTTAAACTATTTGCATGTATAGTTACCTTGAGCAATTTCCTCATCCAAACTGGTTTTGGAGAAAAGAAATCTACAGGATATTTTTATTTATTTAAAGTCTGTAGACACTATGAAAGATCTATGAGGATTATAAAATCTTATGGTTTATGGTATAGAGCAATTATTAACCACCAGGAACTACAGAACAGTAATCTTTGTAGCAAGTCTTCATCCCTCTTCAAAAGGGCAAGAAGGAGGTGTCAGGTAACTAAAGCCTGGTCAGCCTTACCTCAGTCCCTGGGAAGGTGATAAAGCACACTGTTGTCATCAGGGGTGCAAAGTCCAGCTAGCAGCCAGTAACCAGCAGCATCCCTCGGGGGCAGACACCAAAGCCCATGCTGGTTAATATCTTCATTACCAATCCCAAAGGCAAGACAGAGTGCATTCTTAGCAAGTCTGCAGGCAACACTAAATCAGGAAGAACGACCAATATGCTAGAGGGGAGATTTCTACTCAGAGAGACCAGGACAGTCTGGAGAAATGGGCAGACAAGAACCTCATGAAGTTCCACAAAAATGTATGCAAGATCCGGAATGGAATAACCTGATGCAATAATACAGACTTGGAGAAGGCTGTCTGGGAGGCAGCTCTCTAGAAAAGGACCTGCGGGTCCTAGTAGGCAACAACCTGGACATGTGTCCTGGTTTAAGCTAGGACAGAGTTTACTTTCTTCATAGAAGCTAGTATGAGGTCATGTTTTGGATTTGCAGTGAGAAAATTTTGATAACATACTGATTTTTTTGGTTGTTGCTGAGCAGTCAAGGACTTTTCAGCTTCCCATCGTCTGGCCTGCCAGCGAGAAGGCTGGGGATGTATGGGGAGCTGGGAGGGGACACAGCCGGGACAGCTGACCCCAACTGGCCAAAGAGATATTCCATACCATATGACATCATGCTCAGCTTATAAAGCTGGGGGAAGAAAAAGGAAGGGGAGAGGGGACATTCAGAGTGATGGCTTTTTCATTCCCAAGTAACCATTACGTGTGACGGAGCCCTGCTCTCCTGGAGGTGGCTGACCACCTGCCTGCCCATGGGGAGTGGTGAATTAATTCCTTGTTTTGCTTTGTTGTGTGCGTGGCTTTTGTTTTACCTGTTGAATTGTCTATCTCAACTCACGAGTTGCCTCACTTTTACTCTTCCTATTCTCTCCCCCATCCCACCATGGGGCAGTAGCAAGCAACTGCGTGGGGTTTAATTGCTGGCTGGGGTTAAACCATGACAACATGAGACAGCAGTGTGCCAAAGCAGCAAAGGTGGCCAATTGCAACCTTGAATATATTAGCCAAAGTTGTGGCCAACAGGTTGAGGGAGATAATCATTCCCCTCTGTTGAGCACTGGTGAGACACATCTGAGGTGCTATGTCCAGTTCTGGACTCCCAGTGCAAGAAAGACATGGACATACTGGAGCAGGTCCAGCAAAGGGCCACCAATCTAACCAGTGACTGGAGCACATGACGTAGGAGTTCAGACTGAGAGCTGACTTTGTTCATCCTGGAGATGACACCAATCGGGGGAGACCTGTAGTGCTGCCTACAGCTACCTGATCAGAATATACAGAGAAAGTGAACCCAGACTCTTCTCAGAGGTGCACAACATTAGGGAAAAAGGCAGTGGGCACAACTTGGAAGGTCGGAAATTCCAATTAGATATAAGGAAAAATATTTTTACCATAAAACTGGTCAAATACTAGAACGGGTGTCCAGAGATGTTGTGGGATCTCCATCCTTGGAAATGTTCAATACTTGACTAGACATGGCCCTGAGCAACCTGATCTAATTAGACATCCTTTGAGCAATGAATTGGATTAGGTGACCTCCAGAGGTCTCTTCCAACCTAAATTATTCCATGTTCCTGTGGTTCTAACTGCTTTCAAAACTGTTCACCACTAGTAGTCATGAACCTTCCTTTGAATCATCTGATACACAACTCTGTAAGAGGTGGTATACCAGCTACTTCACACCTCTTTAGATCCCACAGCCTGTTCCAATAGAGCGAGTAGTGCAGGGCACAGAGGCACGCTACCAGTTTGCCTTCATGCAAAGGTAGGCAAGGTATGCAAGGTGCCTGTGACCGAACGTGAAAGAGTCCACGTGGAGCAGCACACTGACAGTAAGAAAGCTTTAAAGCTTACCTCAAAAAGCTCTGAGGCATATTCTGTCTAATCCCAAATGGTTGTTCCCGTCTGTTTACCAGAAAAACTCTTCTAGTGGGATTTTTAAACAAACAGGAAGGTAGTTTGAAATAAGCGAAAAGAAATAATCAGACACAAAGAAATTCAGACATTCACCATTTTGTCCAGATATCATTCAATGGCCCTTCTTTGATGAAGCTGCTTTTGTTATAGCATCTCAAGTTGAAAGTGTATTCATCCTATTATTGAAAAATCACATATACATTCTCACAAGTATGGAGGCTGAACTCATTAACATAATTTAAAATCTATATATTAGCAAGTTCTTTGAAGATGATGTCTCTAATTGTTGTACTGACATTTCAAGTATGATATAGTTGCATCAATCTGGAGAGGCAATTTAGAGCTTTAACATTAATTCCTAATTAACTGGTAATGTTTCCTTATACTTTTATGAGCTCATTTCCACTGATATACAATTGTTTATCTGTATTGGTTTCTGTAGTGACACAATCAAAATGTTTCTCTGTCTAAGAATATAGGGTAATAATTGTTGAAGAGTCAAAATTTTTATAGCTTCTTTTGTGTGGAATGGCAGGGTAGAGGAATAATGAACTCAATGAAGGACTATAAGCAAAGAGTAACAATATTGACAACGTGTTAGCAGAGATCAGAACAAGGCAGAGGCATATTCCAGTTGGGTGCAAGAAATGCTGCTCAATTGTTTGAAATCTTCCATAACTAGAAGAAAGAGTCAACAACATGTTACAGGTTATATTAGAATAGAAAAATTTGCAATCATTAATGAAATGGAGGGAGAAGGAACGAAAAATTATGAGAAGTAGAAAAATGAGGTCAGGTTTTAAATATGTAGACTGATGCCTGTGAGAGGAATAATTCAAAACATAGATATTCACTTGTGTGGAATATTTTAAAATATATAGAGTTAAAAATATTCTAACTTGTGCCTGAAGATCAGAACAGATATCTGCCTGAAGATCAAAATAGATATGTGCTTGCAATGCAATATTGCTATATAAAATACTGTGATTGCTGGGAGTGATAGTCTCATAACACATGTCAAGAAGGTAAAATCTTCTGTTAATCAGTGGGAAACATCAGCTACTACACTGCATAAATATCCAAGCACTTCTGCAGAATAAAGATGTCTGTGAAAGATTTTTGAGAAGAGAAAAGAAGAGGAGGTGATTTGGATGCTTCTATCAGGTGAAAAGCTGCTAAGAGCAGAATGCTAGTGTTTTATAAACCCTCCTTTGTCTTTGTAACTGGAAGACTTGAGGACACACTAGGAGACATGAAAATCTGTACTTCAGATACACAACTAGATGTGCTTAAAATAAGAACCCTTCTTTTTTTCTCAGATCTTTGACTAACACAAATTTAAACCTACACTCTGCGTGTATTGACATTTTTAGTTCCTCACCTAATATTTCTTAAGCATATATTCCATCTAATACAAGAAAACCTATTAATGACCTTTCTTCCTTCCACCATCTTTCCAAAACCCCACGTTTTTTTATGCTATTGTCTATAGGCACATGTAGGACAGTTTGAGAGAACTGTCTTTGTTCAGTCTTAAGATGAGAAGGCTTAGGAGGAAACCTTATTATTGTCTTCAACCAGCTAATGGGAGACTAGAGAAAAGACAGAGCCACACTCTTCTTGAAGATGCATAGTGAAAAAGATGAGAGGCAAGAGACATCCATTGCAACATCCATTGCATCCCCATTACAACAAGGGGAATTCTGATTAAATGTTAGAAAAAAATCTTCGTCTAACAGGAATAGTAGTCAAACTCTATAACAGGTTCTTCCACAAAGGCTGAGACCTCTGAATACCTTCTTGAAGGTATTCACAACTTGACTGGTGAAGGCCTTGAGCAATGTGATCTAACTTGTACCTGGCTTCAGCGTAGGTGCTGCTTTGAGCCTCTAAAGAGGTCCTTCCCATCCTAAATTACTAACAAGCATCTGGAGGAGAAACCCACACACCTGATGCCCCTCATAAGCCAACAGTGTTCACAGGATGAAACTGAGTGACATATCTGGCAGTAGACATGTTCAGCAGACCAGTACGTCAATTGCTGCACCTTATTGCCAGACTGCATTTGCCATAGCTTTTCTATTAATGTATTCAGAGTAGGATTCTGTCTTTTTGCCATGGTGATGGCAACAGGCTTTGAAAAGTGATAAGCAAAAGCT
>NW_010552488.1:17900-19225 GCF_000687285.1 Phaethon lepturus | reverse complement strand
AAGCCAAACCAACCCCTCCAGGAAAGAGGAGTACTCATGTTGCTGTCTGGCTTCTGGCTTATTTTGCTTGGTTTTAATAAGAGCTTCTTAACTTAGGAAAAAAAATAGTTCTTTTGACAAATGTATAGTCTATTTCTCAGTGAGGACTTCCTATAACTGCTTACAGCTTACTTAAGAATATTCATTTCTGATACTTCCTTTTTTCTCCTTCTGATAACCTTCTGATTTACAGGGGCTCAGCTGCAATAAGGTCTTATTAAGAAGAATATTCACAATGCACATCTGAAATACTTTTGCTGATTTGAAGCAGCTTATGATGGTAGCAATAACAAATTTTACTCACATATCATAGTCTACTATACAATCATAAAATTAGCCTCTCCTGCCAAATGGTAAGGGTTCTGCCTGGTATCAAGTTGAATTCAGCACAATGCTAAAAAGGAATTTGCATGCAAACATTCAAAAAAAATGGTTATAGATCTATTAAAATAACAGCAAGTGTTTCATACAAAAGTGGATTTAACAAAGAACAAGAAAAAAACTAACTCCTTCAGCCACCACATTCAAGGACAGGTTATACCACTCACACATATAAGTACAAAACCCCATATTAAAATATGGGTAAGGTTGATTCACAAGGACATGAGGATATTTGTGTTATGCTGGAAGCTAACTACAGGGTTGGCATGGGCTTAAAGCAGTAGATAGAGTGATTCCTGTGCCATTTTTCTGGTGCACTAGGGGTTTTGGATTTGTTCCTTTTTATCTTGCACAGCTACAGCAGTTAATCCCTTGTTGTTCCCACCACCACAGTAGGTATGTAGACAGGAATTTTGCAGTGGTCCCCTGCTAAACCCAACCTCCCTCTCCCATAGGTGCAGGAGTGGGGCTTGGAAGCCTCTGGCACATCTGACAAGAGCTTAAGATCACAGGAGAGGAAGCTCTGTTGTCACTCATCTGTTGCTGGAAACCTCTAGATATTAGAGATGGTGGAAAATGGGAGTCAGGGATAGACATTTCATGCCACACCTTCTGACATGGCATTGGGTATCCATACATCCCTGGACAACTGTCTTGGCAGCCTCAGTTGCATATTGTAACCGCATTGTGCCAGCCAGGAACAAAGAGGGTAAGACAACCACAAGGCATGCCTTTTTTTCCACATGAAAGCACCTCAGCAGCAGCTACAAAAGCAGCAGAGGCAATCAAGAGCTTAAGAGGAGGAAGAGTGCAAAGCTGTCGTGGTTTAACCCCAGCTGGCAACTAAGTCCCACGCAGCCACTCGCTCACTCCCCCACGGTGGGACAGGGGAGAGAATCGGGAGA
>NW_010552488.1:11953-17659 GCF_000687285.1 Phaethon lepturus | reverse complement strand
AAGAGTAAAAGTGAGGAAACTCGTGGGTTGAGATAAAGGCAGTTTAACAGGTAAAGCAAAAGCCGCGCACACAGCAAAGCAAAACAAGGAATCCATTCACCGCTCCCCACGGGCAGGCAGGTGTTCAGCCACCTCCAGGACAGCAGGGCTCCGTCACACGTAATGGTGACTTGGAAAGACACACGCCATCACTCTGAATGTCCCCCCTCCCCTTCCTTCTTCTTCCCCCAGCTTTATATGCTGATCATGATGTTGTATGGTATGGAATATCTCTTTGATTAGTTGGGGTCAGTCGTCCTGGCTGTGTCTCCTCCCAGCTTCTTGTGCACCCCCAGCCTCATCACTGGCAGGTCAGCATGGGAAGCTGAACAGTCCTTTACTTCTTAGCAACAACTGAAAACATCAGTATGCTATCATCAACATTATTTTCATCCCAAATCCAAAACATAGCCTCATCTTAGCTTCTATGAAGAAAATTATCTCTATCCCAGCTGAAACCAATACAAGAATGAATGGGTCCAAGAGAGTAGTAAGCTTAGGAGGTTGGACAGCAGTGTGTGGTGAAAGATCTGATTACTAGAGGAAGACCAGTGCATTGGAGTGACTCACTGGGTCAGAGAGAATGTGGTCAACAGAAAGACCAAGCTTGAGGTGCCCAATCTTAATGGTTGCTGCTTAAGCAATGATCTGCTGACTGCTCTGAGAAGCTTGAAAAGGAGAAACAAGCAGCACACAAGTAAAGCACAAAATGAGGAAGAATAAGTCCAGCTTTTTTGAGAGTAATGTGAAGTATTACCATTTGATGTAAATTCTCTGGAGCAGTAACTTGATATGTTTCTTTTCACCCAACGAGGACACAGTCAGCCACTCTTACCACTGTCCATGAAAACTAACTTTAAAAAATCTATGAATCTATCAATGTTATAACAAACACAGGATAAGATGAAACATTGAAAAAAGATTGTGGTAAAAGTCTTCATTGGCTGGCTTCATATATTCGCTGACATTTCTCTAACTCTTCCACATACTGTGGGCTTAGAGCAACCAGAGACCTGTGATACAAGTCTCTGCACAGAAAAATACTACGCTGGCAGGAATCTGTAAGAAGGTATTTTATGTCCTTCCACACACGTAAAGTACCAGTGAAAAGCCCCTGGAATCCTGTAGGCACCACATGGATGAAAGAAGGGAGATGGGTTCTATTTCTGCTAGTCATGCTGTAAATTGTGTAAGACTACTTCTTCCCGTGTTATAAAATAGGGTTGTCCCTAGGCCAGTCTGCCAAATTAACTGGCTTATCAGGTGTCAATCAGGGAGTCACAGTTTCTTGGCCCTTTTTTTTCTCTTCAGTGGTCCCCACACACTGCTGAATCTGCATGCAGCTAGGACAGGGTGGGAAAGGTAGCCTCCAGTTACTAGAGGAGAAAACAAGGGGCCTGCTCGATTCCTATAGAAATCAGTAGGAGTCATGAAACTGACTCCAGTGGGCCCTTAATTATCAGGAAAAGAAGGCTTTTGAAGAGATAATTACTGCTACATGTCTCAGAGTATTATTTACCCATAATGGTAATCATAGCCAGTGTGCGCCATTTCATTCTTCCATTCTACGGTATATATCAAACACTTCGCAGAACCGTGAGCACAGGAACAAAACACAAACAAGTATAAGGACATCTAATTAGTGGGCTGATGTCTCAATCACTTACCAGGCTGAACATTATCAGACTCAGTAATTTCCCAGGTTATTCTGTTGTATTTTCCAAAAGAAAAAAAAAAGACAAAAAAGGACAGTGTCCTCAAAACAAGGGACAGATTCTGCCACACTTACTCTTACTGAATAATACCATGTCCCACAAGCTCCTCATGCAAGTCAACTGAGAAAAGGCATCTGACATTTCTTACAAGTAACAGGGGCTACAGTAAACACATGCCTAGCAAAGTACAACAGAGTGTGAGCGGGGGTGGAAGAATAAATCGATCATAAGCCTGTATCATGCTTAATGACCTCTTTTTCACGTGACAGCTGTGATCTCACTGGCCACCTAGACACATGGTATGCACATTCAGAAGTACCAGTGAGGGAACACCAGGTCTTGACTGCAACCTGTCCTAATACCTGACATGCACAAAAGTATTGGTGTATCTTTTTGAAGTGGTGGTATGATATAGTACCATTTATAAAATGATTTCTACTGCTGCATGCCCAGTTTGACTTTGTGAGTGAAACAATGACCTCTTTCACAACATTTTACATCCTGCTTAAGGAAAAAGAAACATTTTCAACCTCTGAATAGTTATTAGTCTGGAGAAAACTGGACCCTCAAATTAAGGTGTTTCTTCCTCCCAACCAATTCCCTACGATTCACCAGTTCAAAAGGATCCTGAATATCCTGCTTTCAGACTGAAGATAATTTCCTTGGCATTGCAAACAGAGTGTTCAGAAGTCTCATTACAAAGAGGGTCTCTGAGCAACAGAGCCTGGAGCCTCACACAGAATCTCAATTCCTTTTTTAATCTGCACAAATAACTGAAAACCTTTCAGGCAACAACTTTCAAATTTTTTCTCCTTAGTTATTCCCTCAGCTGGAAATGTTAATCTCAAAATTCAGCTCTTTCTATTTTTAACATCTTCTGGAGGGTTGTGCTTTTTTGGTGGGAGCTTCTGAAATAACACTGTCTTTTTAGCAATTAATCTTCAAAATTGTTTTCCTAAAGAGTCTCTTTTTAGATTCCTTGCTATTGTCACTTTCATCATAACAATATCCTGATTTTAATCTCCAACTATGCTTTCTTTCTAAGGTAATGCTTCAGGTTATATCACTAACCTTTTCAATAGATTAGAGAGTCAAAGGTAGGAAAATGTAGGCACTGAGACTTATTTTCTGACATTTTAAGAGCAGATAAATTCAGATTGCTTCTTTTCCTTTTGGGGATGGTTGGGATACTTAGAAAATCATCCAGGTATCAAGGATTAGACTGTATAAAATGCAAAACCTTTCTGATTTTCCCCTTTGGAACCAATCTGAGTCTACTTAGGTGCATACAGAGCTCACCCCCTGAGAAAATACAACAAGACAGGAGGATGAGAGGTCACACTCTATGAGGAAATCCCATTCAAACTGTCCAGACTGTCAAAGATACCTTTATCACGCCCACCACGTTTATACTTCTGCTGTTAAATAATGATGCCACTCAGTGGATCTGGGTAGGGCTATTTGGTGCCGAGGGGAGTTTAGACTGGGGGTGTATGACTAAATAACATTCCTAAAATCCTCATGTCCCCACAGCACTGGATTGTAAGAAAGAGGGACAAAATTACAGCAAGTGAAGCAGGGATCCTAGTCCAGTGCTCAATAAAGACTCAATAGTCAACACTTCTAAAAGGCACTAAGTCAGCAAAGTCAGACTGTATTCTCCGTGACAAGGAGCAGGAATTTAGCTCTTTTCTGTTCTTTTTAGCAGCTGTTCTGGCTGTTGTAGAGCGTTCATCCATGGGCTGAGTTGTGTATATACAAACCACACAGAGACCGCCCCAGATCCTGACAGCTCAAAGTCTAGGACAACGAAAGGGTAAAGACAGGTTCCTTTCCACTGATGAAAAGGCAAAGGCACACCACTTACTACAGTTTAAACTGTGCAGCAGCAAATGGCCTGACCACAAAATATAGGCCGTCCATGGTCAGTGTGGAGCTTCTCTCTTTACAGGAGATTTTTTAAAAATATAGCAGCTGTCAGGTGACATCTTCTGTCTCTGTTTCCAAGGCGCTAACAAAAGTAACCCAGAAACTACCTGTAAACACAGTTCAGCTCATGCTATCACGTACCAGGACTGACACCTTTCCACAAGTCAAGACACTAGAGGCCAGCCAGTTTTCCAGAGCACCAGCTCAAAATGTTACTGACATTTAAAAGTCTACACTAATTAAAAGACCTTTTTTTTTGTAATTTTCTGCAGTAATAGTATGTTTTTTCCACTGACATTTCATGGGAATGGATGGAGTACCTCCAGACAGTCAGGGTCCTCACACCACCCTCTCCAGGGGCTCATGAGCACGAGTTTTGCACTAGTTTCCAAGTTAGGGTCAGCAGCTCCATGGCTGTTTGACAGTAGAGTGGTAAAAGTTGCAAAAAGATCTTACAACATTGCCAGTGCAAAGGTTTGGGAATATCCCTGCCATTCAGGTGGATGGAAAGGTTTCTGCAGCATCAGTCCAGCACAAAATCTACCTGGTTTTAGTACAGCTAAGGCTACTAGAAGAGTGCTATGGGGGCCTAAAAAAAAAGTCAAAGGTAGGTATTAGTCAGTAGTAGTAGATAGTATTAGTAGTACAGGTAGTATTAGTACAGTCCTGAAGGACAAAGAGGTCCAGGAAGGCTGGACAGTCTTCAAAAAGGAAATCTTAAAGTCGCAGGAGCAGGCGGTCCCCATGTGCCCTAAGAAGAGCTGGCGGGGAAGGCGACCGGCCTGGCTGAACAGGGAGATTTTGCTGGGACTCAGGGAAAAGAGGAGAGTTTATCACTTCTGGCAGAAGGGGAAGGCAACTCACGAAGAGTACAAGGATCTCGTTAGGTCAAGCAGGGACAAAATTAGAAAGGCAAAAGCCCAGCTAGAGCTCAGTCTGGCCACAGTCGTAAAGGATAATAAAAAATGCTTCTACAAATATATTAACAACAAGAAGAGAGGCAAGGAGAATCTCCATCCCTTACTGGATATGGTGGGGAACATCGTCTCCACGGATGAGGACAAGGTTGAGGTACTTAATGCCTTCTTTGCCTCAGTCTTTAATAGCCAGTCCAGGTATCCACAGGGTATTCAGCCCCCTGAGCTGGAAGACAGGGATGGAGAGCACAATAACCCGCCCATAATCCAGGAGGAAGCAGTTAAGGACATGTTAAACCACCTGGACACCCACAAGTCTATGGGGCCTGATGGGATCCACCCGAGAGTACTGAGAGAGCTGGCGGAGGAGCTTGCCAAGCCACTCTCCATCATTTATCAGCAGTTCTGGTTAACAGAGGAGGTCCCAGATGACTGAAGGCTTGCCAATGTGACGCCCGTCTACAAGAAGGGCCAGAAGGAGAATCCCGGGAACTACAGGCCTGTCAGCCCGACCTCTGTACTGGTGAAGATGAATGATAATTTCAAGCAGAAACACACAAACCCCACATCCTCCATGAACCTAAAAAACCTATACTCATATCTGGATATATAAGGTCCACAGATCTAAAGAAAATTATTTTTCCTTATCTCTGCATATGTTTCTTACTCAGCCACATGGATCAGAGGAATATCTGATCAGAGGAATATCTAATGGGAATGGTGATTGAAAGAAGGCTGGAGAGTTTCCCTTTGAAAGGAAAACACCATTCTACATTTTGGAAGTGAGTAACTCACTGAAGAGATGAGTTTCTTGATATCTGACTTCTGTCAGAAAAGCTGATTTACACAGTTTTACACACCCTGAGTTCCCAAATACAGTGTGGAGGTACATGTTTATACATATGCTTCTTATAGAAGCAAATGGCCAAAGATATCTCACTTTTAAGGAAAAAAAAAAGGTAGACCTTTTATTTCATTAAGTAAAAATTCCCATTCAAGTAGTCTCTGTTTGGCCAAGGTTTTCACAATTCTGTCTGAATGTTTGTTAGATTAACTGGTTTAATTAAGAGACAATGTCTGACAAGATAATTCTTCTTTCTGAAGAC
>NW_010552488.1:4955-11936 GCF_000687285.1 Phaethon lepturus | reverse complement strand
TCATTGCTGCTTCCTGGGTTGGAAAATCCTGTTGTATTCTCAGAATTCATACCTGTTTAACCTTACTATTTCTGTTTGTTTTTATCCTGGCACCCAATCTGCTGCCTCATATGTCTTGCTTTGGAAAGGACAATAAAATACAAATCCATACCACTCAGAACACCAACATTCATTGAAATGTAATTTCATTGCAATTGAAAGCCTATCACCCAAAGTTTGCTTTCTTGTGACAGAGTTGTAACGAATTATGTCTATCAATGAAAGAAATAGGCATATTGTTTTTCCTTCTGGGAGGCCAAAACATTGCAAATCTGCCTCCCCAAAGTCCTCATACCCTGCATAAGATAAACTGTGTCTGTGAGAGTCAGCAAAGCTTTAGGTATAAACAGGGTAAGTGCCATTCAGACAGAGACAAAATAATATAATGAATTTTTTATTTTGCTTTATCGACTTCTCGGGGAACAGTGGTTTTTAGCCTTGCCAAATTCCAGATGCAAAGTTGTTCTGAGTTCTCCAGTGCAGTCCTTCACTCTGCAGCACAGTACAGACTCATGCTGAGGGCAGAATGTACCGAGGCCATGGGTTTTGCTGAATGCCTGAACAGCTCTATGCCACCAGCTGCTTAAAAGCATTTTAAGATTGCCAGCCTCTTCATAGTGATGGCTCTCCCTTCGTATAGGAGGAGACCTCGTAACCCTGTTACTGGTAAATACACTTTGAAAATATATCTTATTTTCTTTTATTTTGACTGAAGGTCTCTGCTACACTAAATATGGTTTATGTCTTGCCGATATCATATTATTAAACTTCCCCAGCCAAACTCACTGCTGGTATGGATGTGCTAAACCAGTTTTGCTGCTGTTTGAGAAAATGATACACATTTGTTTATACATTATGAAAAAGAAATGTATATGCTTTTTTCTACTAATTTTCCATGAAAATCAAGTCTACATTTTCTGGTATGTTTCTCTCATCTGCAAAGTGAAGGCATTTGCAAGATATCAGTGACGTCAAATGTTTTGTAAGAGTGAGGTTTTGACAGCTGATCTCTTAGTAACAGTCCCTGCCTCTCCAGATGGACTTCCCTGCTTAAAGGTGTTAACATTTATGCTTAGTAAAGTAGCATATATACTGACCCAAAGGTGCTGACTCCAACCCACAGGTATTGCATTTCAGGCCCAGTGAGTTTTGAGAAGGGCAAGGAAATTCTTCCTGTCTGTCTGCAAAGAGAGAAAATTCACACAGAAGTATTTGCAAACTGATGCTTTAAAAAAAAAAAAAAAAAAAGTATAATCCTACCCAGATAACTATCAAATGCAGGATCCCTTCACCTACTTTGGGAACAGATGTCCCAAGAGACTCATCATCATAGAAGCGCTTTAATGATGTTTTACTGCATTCATATATTTTTGCATTAATACATTCCAGAAGTATTTTGAGTGACTATTCCAATTCCTTGTGCCCTTGGTGGATCCATTTGACATTTAAAATTCAATCTCTTTTGAGGATGAACACAGATAAAATTTATTACATAATGAATATGAAAGGCAATAATGCATAAATGTATCCCTGCAGTGTCTTTATCCTCAAAAGGGATATTCAGATCAATGTAAGGCAAGATGGAAAATGTTTGCCAAATACTAAGTGACAAAAAAACCTTCCTCTTCCTCTTTAAATAATTTGCCAATAGATGAAACTAATTCTTGGGAGAGTTCTTCTGTTGTTTACAGAAATCTTTTGGGACTTTTTTTAGATCAAAACAAATTGATTTGGACTCTAATTGTTGATACTGGAAAGCATAAAAATATCCTTTTATTGGTTGATTTCCACACTGCTCCACTGAGTGAAAGCATCAACACAACACAGGCAGGGAACACAGAAAAGATTAGTAACGTTCTGCCAGAGTTTTCATCCACAAAGAGCCCCAGTCTGATTCACCTTTCATTTTTGATCAAGATAATTTAACTAGGTGAAAAAGGAACAAGAAGAAACCACTAATAGGACTGCTATTCCTATCAGTCTCTTTGCACAGTCCTGTCATCTGTCATTGTATCTTTGCAAATCTCAGTGTTGCAAGATCCTTCAACAGGTCTTTACAGGCAGCAATAACTTTCATTAGGTTGAATAATTTTATGCTGTCATCAGATTTTGTCACCTCTTTGTTCATGCCATTTTCCTGATCATTTATAAAAATGTTGAGTGGCACAGGTCAGAGTGGGACCTCATGCTCAACCTTTCTTTCTGCTCTGAAAACTATCCATTTATTTCTTTTTGTTGTTTTCTAGCTTCTAAGCATTTATTAATTCATGAAAGCACCTTCTTGTTTCATTCTCTGACTGTTTAATTTCTTTAAGAGCTTCTTCTGACGGACCTTGCCAAAGCTTTTTCAAAATTCTTGTGCACTAGATAGACCAGACCCTCTTTTTTGTTACACTTATTTAGCCTTTCAAAACTCTAAAGAATTTGTAAGGTATTACTTTCTTTTACAGAATTCAACTAGACTCCTTATCATTACCTTAATATTTATTTACGTGTACATTCATTTTATTCTTTGTTATTAATTTTACCAATCTGACAGATATGTTCTTTTCTAATGTGTAGTTTTCTAGAACAACCTTAGATTAATTTTAAACAAATTACTACCATTTTGTCACTTCATATTTGTCTGGTACCAAGGTTCTTTTGACTAGAGGTAATATACTGTTATCCATTGCAATCCAGCAATTCTCTATCTGGACTTGTTTCAAACCCCTGAGTAAACATCATCTTGTCCAAGCAAAGTCTTAATATTTTTGACAATTTTTTCTAAAGTATATTCCATTGATGCCTTACTTTTGAATGAGTTCTTCAAACTCCTCTCACACTAAAGATTATAATCTTTCTAATTATAAAGATTATTAAGAATAACATTAATTTTTGTATAACAAACACTGATGCAGAGAATTCACGACTTTTTTTTTTTTGCTCTGGCCTTATTGTCCTTGAGTAATCCTTCTATGCTTATGCCAACTATCAGCCCCATGGACTCTCTGGCAAGCTTCCTGCTTCCGATGTGTTTTTTAAAGTCATATTTTTATGGACAGTTTAAATGCTTTTAGCAATTTTTCTATCAAAATCTTTTTTAGCCTGCCTTGTTATGAATTAACTTTAACTTCCCAGAGTTTATGTCTATTTCTACTTTCATCATTTGAGCAGACTTTTAAAGATGTCTTACTTTCAAGATTCTCCTTCTTTCTCTTCTTTTAGCATGGTCTTTTTTCTTTTTGAAGATCCTCTTCAAGTCCTTTCTGATTTATGATAGTCTTACTCTGAATCTAAAACATTGATTTGCAATGCACATTAACTCTGACACAAAAGATTAGTCTGAACCTTCAAACAGTCTCCATGCTGTCTGCAATATTTCTATGCTTTTAGCCATTTTTTAGTTAATCATCTTCTCACTTTTGGGTAGCTTTACTGTCATGCCAATTTTGGGTTTTTTTCACTTAGCAGGATATTGAACCTGACTACACTGTTACAGGTGGCTGATAGTTATGTCTTAAACCAGTCCCTGTGCACTGTCCAAGATTAAATCAGATGTTTTTGTAGGAGCTGGGCAATGTGCTCTAAGGAGTATTTCTAATGGTGTTCGAATACTTAACCAGTGCATCATGGTGATATAACTTTTCTGAATCTAAAATGGACCAGAGGAGTTACAAACACTTGATATTATTAATGTGTTTCCTTCTTTGCCTCAGTCTACTGAGAAGGCCTCTCAGGTATATGGAGAAAGATCACATACCCTTTCTGGGAAATCAGCACACCTGAGCACCTCTCTGAAGTGCCATACACTACTGCGCACAGCATGAGGAACAGAAGGAGGAAATGGAGGTCTGTGTGCAGTTGCAGGGCTACAGTCTTACGGGCATATGGTAGGATAGCTTATACAGCTAGAGTCCTTCAGATAACTGGAAGAAACCTCACGTATGCAGACCCTGATATCTGCTGAAGGAATGATATAATGTGGCACAAACAATCCAGGAGATTTCTCAAGTGCATTGATGACAACAAACCAATACAGGTGATCAAGAAGCCAACAAGCAAAGACAACCTCCTGTACCTTATACATAGAAACAAGAAAAAAGCCCATCAGGGATGTGAAGGTTAGGAGCAGCCTTGGCTGCAGTGACTGTGAAATGCTCGAGTTCAGAATCCTGAGAGGAGGAAATGAGGCAAAACCAGGATCATAACTCTGGTTCAGAGATGTGCTTGGAAGAATCCCATGGGGTACAGCCATGGAGAGAAGAGGGGTCCAGGAGAGCTGATTGATTCTCAGAAATCACCTCCAAGTTCAAGAATGGTCCATCCCAACAAGCAGAATATCAAGCAAAGGTGGCATCCCGCATGGATGAAGAAGGAGCTCCTGACTAAGCTCAAACATAAACAGTATATGCATAGAAGGTGGAAAGAGGGACAAGTGACCCATGAGACGTACAGAGATACTGTCCAAGCATCCAAGGGATGGAAAGCCAAAGCCCATCTGGAGGTGAATCTGATGAGAGATCTGAAGGCAACAAGGAGAGCTTCTACAGGTTCATAAGCAGAAAAAGGAAAATGAAGGAAAATACGTGCCTGCTGTTGAATGAGGTAGCAGCCCTGTTGACAAAGAACACAGAAAGGCTGAAGTTCTCAATGTTTTGTTTGCCTCAGCCTTTCCTGGTACCACTGGCCTTTAGAAATTAATTCCAGGCTCCTGAGACCAGTGGGAAAGTCTGGAGCAAGGAAAACTTACCCTCAGAGGAGGATCAGGTGAAGGAACATTGGACATACACAAGCCAGTGGGACTTGATGGGATATACCAATGAGTGGTAAGGGAGCTGCTCAGTGTCATTGCAAGGACATGCTCAATTACCTTTGAAAGGTGGAGCAGGTTGCCCTGATAGGCTGTACCATCTCCATCCTTGGTGGTTTTAAAAACTCAGCTGCACAAAGCCCTGAGCAATTTTGTCTGACCCTAGAAGTGGCCCTACTTTGGGATAGAGACCTTCTGAAGTCCCTTCCCATCTGGATGACTCTGTAGTAGGTAGCATCCCATGGTCACTGGCTCTCTACAGTCACTGACACTACTGGTTACATGGGCTGTCATTCACATGGCTGTCACGTTCTGCTCTGCCCACTTAGGTGTGGAATTTCCATCCGCAGGAACCCCATGGTACAACTTGTTACATCATCTTCTTTCATTTCTATTGTCTGATACTTTCTGTAATTTATTCAGCCTCTTTCCCAGTGGAAATATCTGTTATGTCATTCCTATATAATTTGTGCACTGTTAGTAGTGTCCTTCTGAAATTCTGCTTTCCACCTACTTCTAAAGATGTCTACAAAGTAATTTTTTTTTTATCCAGGCATCCTATTTCACCCGTTTTATCTTTCAGACTTACAGTCCAAGTCTGTCACCTCAAAAAAAGCGTCATGTTTAGGCTCTAAAAATTGGTCTGTGTATTTCAAAAGTGTCAAAATACCTCACAGATGTGCATGGGAGCTGCTGACTGTGCTAATGAAAACAAATTTTTCAGGCACTTAACTATGGACTTTAAGCATTCATGTTTGGCAGAACAGAGAAAAACAAACAAAAAATGAACAGAGCTTTTGTGCACATAGTTTTGCAGAAAATACCACTCTTCAAGCTAAGCTGTAAACTTGGCACACTTTGGGCAATAAGGAGATGGGCTTTATAAAATATAGGACTCAAAACTAGCTCCCATGAGCCTGCCTTATAAAACTTTATGAAGCCTTGCTGAGTTTCTAGCTTTAAAAATGGATGTGCAGCATCACCTTCCCAAAAACAGGTTTGCTCATCTGGAAGTGATAGATTAGTAGGTAGTCCATAAATACATAGCATTTAAATATTTCTATAAAGGAAAATGTTCAATTTTTTCTCTTTGAAAACACATGCACAGTTGTAGCTGTTGTTTATAATTAATAATATATTTCTATAATATATATTGTTTACAACAGTACTTGTTCATATAAAACTGGACGTTGTTAGCAGAAACATAATACTGTAAGACAATTACCAAAAAGAATTTTAATGGCAACTTAGCAGTAGCACAATATGCATAAAAGTGCCTGTAGTTAAAGTTTGAGCATAGGGGTTCCAGGAAAACGTGATTATAAGACTGATCAATACATTGTTCCAATAACTAATCAAACCAGATATTCCTTTCTGTGGCTGTCATAAATCAAACGTAATTATTTTGACGAAGACTTTTGTTGTTGTTGTTGCATGAATTCCTTATACCATACCATTGTGTTGCCTGACAAATACTTAGTGTGGGAATTCCAGCCTGCTGTGATTTTTTTCTTTGCTTATTTGTTCTCACACACTGATTGGAAGAATGTAGACTTACAGGAACTAATGAGGTAATTTGTAAATCTGTCAGCAAAGGACATGAGAATTAATCTAGTGGTGGTCTGGTGAAAGAGGAGATGAGGATTACAGGGGCCTCATTTCACCACTGCAGCAAAATCCTTATTTCTGTATAGACTCATAGAAGCTCAGAATCATAGAATCACAGAATCATAGAATAGGGCTGGAAGGGACCTTTAAAGGCCATCTAGTCCAACCACCCCGCAGTGGGCAGGAACATCTTGAGCTAGGTCAGGTTGCTCAGAGCCCCGTCCAACCTGACCTGGAATGTTTCCAAGGATGGGGCATCTACCACCTCTCTGGGCAACCTGGGCCAGTGCTTCACCAGCCTCATTGTGCACAATTTGTTCCTTATATCTAGTCTAAATCTGCCCTCTTCTAGTTTAAAACCATTACCCCTTGTCCTATAGCTACAGGCCCCTATTTAGACAAACAGTCCTACATAAATCAGTGGTGGTCTGGTGAAAGGGGAGATGAGGACTACAGGGGCCTCATTTCACCGCTGCAGCAAAATCCTTATTTCTACATCAAGCCAGGCTTTTACTTGCATAGGAAAATCTCAGAGCTTGACA